>NC_092266.1:8756281-8803781 GCF_036320965.1 Panulirus ornatus | reverse complement strand
ATGTGGTCGTCATGTTAACATGGTGACGTATGTTCCCTGCTGGACCACCACCACCAGAGAGAGGTGAGCTAACATGACAACTGAGGAAGGTGGCAGGAAAGCAAGTGAACAAGTTATCTTTCTGGCAACGATGGTAGTGAGATAAGTTATCTTTCTGGCAACTATGGTAGTGAGATAAGTTATCTTTCTGGCAACGATGTTAGTGAGATAAACAACAACACAAACAAACCTACTTCTGGAACTTCTCGAAATGTTATCAACAACTGCTTCATGATAACAGAATAATGAAGCAACAACCATGTCTTATTGTTAATAATGAAGTAACAACCATGTCTTATTGTTAATAATGAAGTAACAACCATGTCTTATTGTTAATAATGAAGCAACAACCATGTCTTATTGTTAATAATGAAGTAACAACCATGTCTTATTGTTAATAATGAAGTAACAACCATGTCTTATTGTTAATAATGAAGCAACAACCATGTCTTATTGTTAATAATGAAGTAACAACCATGTCTTATTGTTAATACTGAAGTAACAACCATGTCTTATTGTTAATAATGAAGCAACAACCATGTCTTATTGTTGATAATGAAGCAACAACCATGTCTTATTGTTAATAATGAAGCAACAACCATGTCTTATTGTTAATACTGAAGTAACAACCATGTCTTATTGTTAATAATGAAGTAACAACCATGTCTTATTGTTAATAATGAAGCAACAACCATGTCTTATTGTTAATAATGAAGCAACAACCATGTCTTATTGTTAATAATGAAGCAACAACCATGTCTTATTGTTTATAATGAAGCAACAACCATGTCTTATTGTTAATAATGAAGCAACAACCATGTCTTATTGTTAATAATGAAGCAACAACCATGTCTTATTGTTAATAATGAAGCAACAACCATGTCTTATTGTTAATAATGAAACAACAACCATGTCTTATTGTTAATAATGAAGCAACAACCATGTCTTATTGTTAATAATGAAACAACAACCATGTCTTATTGTTAATAATGAAGCAACAACCATGTCTTATTGTTAATAATGCAACAACAACCATGTCTTATTGTTAATAATGAAGCAACAACCATGTCTTATTATTAATAATGAAGCAACAACCGTGTTATTGTTAATAATGAAGCAACAACCGTGTTATATTGTTAATAATGAAGCAACAACCATGTCTTATTGTTAATAATGAAGCAACAACCATGTCTTATTGTTAATAATGAAGCAACAACCATGTCTTATTGTTAATAATGAAGCAACAACCATGTCTTATTGTTAATAATGAAGCAACAACCATGTCTTATTGTTAATAATGAAGTAACAACCATGCCTTATTGTTAATAATGAAGTAACAACCATGTCTTATTGTTAATAATGAAGCAACAACCATGTCTTATTGTTAATAATGAAGCAACAACCATGCCTTATTGTTAATAATGAAGCAACAACCATGTCTTATTGTTAATAATGAAGCAACAACCATGTCTTATTGTTGATAATGAAGCAACAACCATGTCTTATTGTTAATGAAACAACAACCATGTCTTATTGTTAATAATGAAGCAACAACCATGTCTTATTGTTAATAATGCAACAACAACCATGTCTTATTGTTAATAATGAAGCAACAACCATGTCTTATTATTAATAATGAAGCAACAACCGTGTTATTGTTAATAATGAAGCAACAACCGTGTTATATTGTTAATAATGAAGCAACAACCAAGTCTTACTATTAATAATGAAGCAACAACCGTGTTATTGTTAATAATGAAGCAACAACCAAGTCTTACTATTAATAATGAAGCAACAACCGTGTTATATTGTTAATAATGAAGCAACAACCAAGTCTTACTGTTAATAATGAAGCAACAACCGTGTTATTGTTAATAATGAAGCAACAACCAAGTCATACTATTAATAATGAAGCAACAACCGTGTTATTGTTAATAATGAAGCAACAACCAAGTCTTACTATTAATAATGAAGCAACAACCGTGTTATATTGTTAATAATGAAGCAACAACCGTGTTATATTGTTAATAATGAAGCAACAACCGTGTTATATTGTTAATAATGAAGCAACAACCGTGTTATATTGTTAATAATGAAGCAACAACCGTGTTATATTGTTAATAATGAAGCAACAACCGTGTTATATTGTTAATAATGAAGCAACAACTGTGTTATATTGTTAATAATGAAGCAACAACTGTGTTATATTGTTAATAATGAAGCAACAACCGTGTTATATTGTTAATAATGAAGCAACAACCGTGTTATATTGTTAATAATGAAGCAACAACCGTGTTATATTGTTAATAATGAAGCAACAACCGTGTTATATTGTTAATAATGAAGCAACAACCGTGTTATATTGTTAATAATGAAGCAACAACCGTGTTATATTGTTAATAATGAAGCAACAACCGTGTTATATTGTTAATAATGAAGCAACAACCGTGTTATATTGTTAATGATGAAGCAACAACCGTGTTATATTGCTAACAATGAAGGACATATTGGAGAGATGCATTACATTAACACATTCTCCAACCCTCCTTGTGTCCGCCAGGATGGGATCAGAAACCTTCCATTCCATAACTTCTCACGGCAACACCTCCCTCCACCCAGCCACCCAGCCAGCCAGCCAGCCAACCAGCCAGCCACCCAGCCAGCCAACCAGCCAGCCACCCAGCCAGCCACCCAGCCAACCAGCCAGCCACCCAGCCAGCCAGCCAGCTACCCAGCCTCTCTCTTGTGGTTGTGTAGATATTGTTGTAGCCAGTGGTTTTGTGAGCTGGTTGTAGATGTACTTCCTACAGGACCTGGGGCACCAGCTGACCTGCTACATTGTGTTGTGGTGATGACGGACAAGTGAGGATATTCCCTCTAAGACTCGATCATCTGTTGTGGAACGCTACCTCGCTAACGCGGGAAATGGCGAATATATATCAATCTATTCCTATTCTTGCCATATATATATATATATATATATATATATATATATATATATATATATATATATATATATATATATATATATATATATATATATATATATATATATATATTGGAAAGGATCACAATTTTGCGCGTGATCAAGATATTCCTATGAGTCCACGGGGAAAATGAAACACGAAAAGTTCCCAAGTGCACTTTCGTGTAATAATCACATCATCAGGGGAGACATGAGAGAGAAATATAACAGTCCGTTGATATACATCGAAGAGACGAAGCTAGGACGCCATTTGGTAAACATGTGATTGATCAATCACATGTTTACCAAATGGCATCCTAGCTTCGTCTCTTCGATGTATATCAACGGACTGTTATATTTCTCTCTCATGTCTACCCTGATGATGTGATTATTACACGAAAGTGCACTTGGGAACTTTTCGTGTTTCATTTTCCCCGTGGACTCATAGGAATACACACACACACACACACACACACATATATATATATATATATATATATATATATATATATATATATATATATATATATATATATATATATATATATATATATATATATATATATATATATATATATATATATATAAAAAAGCCGGCAATGCAGCAGGTTTGGATGGTATTGCAGTGGAATTTATCCAAAAAGGGGGTGACTGTATTGTTGACTGGTTGGTAAGGTTATTTAATGTATGTATGACTCATGGTGAGGTGCCTGAGGATTGGCGGAATGCGTGCATAGTGCCATTGTACAAAGGCAAAGGGGATAAGAGTGAGTGCTCAAATTACAGAGGTATAAGTTTGTTGAGTATTCCTGGTAAATTATATGGAAGGGTATTGATTGAGAGGGTGAAGGCATGTACAGAGCATCAGATTGGGGAAGAGCAGTGTGGTTTCAGAAGTGGTAGAGGATGTGTGGATCAGGTGTTTGCTTTGAAGAATGTATGTGAGACATACCTAGAAAAGCAAAGGGATTTGCATGTAGCATCTATGGATCTGGAGAAGGCATATGATAGAGTTGATAGAGATGCTCTGTGGAAGGTATTAAGAATATATGGTGTGGGAGGCAAGTTGTTAGAAGCAGTGAAAAGTTTTTATCGAGGATGTAAGGCATGTGTACGTGTAGGAAGAGAGGAAAGTGATTGGTTCTCAGTGAATGTCGGTTTGCGGTAGGGGTGTGTTATGTCTCCATGGTTGTTTAATTTGTTTATGGATGGGGTTGTTAGGGAGGTGAATGCAAGAGTTCTGGAGAGAGGGGCAATTATGCAATCTGTTGTGGATGAGAGAGCTTGGAAAGTGAGTCAGTTGTTGTTCGCTGATGATACAGCGCTGGTGGCTGATTCGTGTGAGAAACTGCAGAAGCTGGTGACTGAGTTTGGTAAAGTGTGTGAAAGAAGAAAGTTGAGAGTAAATGTGAATATGAGCAAGGTTCTCAGGTTCAGTAGGGTTGAGGGACAAGTCAATTGGGAGGCAAGTTTGAATAGAGAAAAACTGGAGGAAGTGAAGAGTTTTAGATATCTGGGAGTGGATTTGGCAGCGGATGGAACCATGGAAGCGGAAGTGGATCATAGGGTGGGGGAGGGGGCGAAAATTCTGGGGGCCTTGAAGAATGTGTGGAAGTCGAGAACATTATCTCGGAAAGCAAAAATGGGTATGTTTGAAGGAATAGTGGTTCCACAATGTTGTATGGTTGCGAGGCGTGGGCTATGGATAGAGTTGTGCGCAGGAGGATGGATGTGCTGGAAATGAGATGTTTGAGGACAATGTGTGGTGTGAGGTGGTTTGATCGAGTGAGTAACGTAAGGGTAAGAGAGATGTGTGGAAATAAAAAGAGCGTGGTTGAGAGAGCAGAAGAGGGTGTTTTGAAATGGTTTGGGCACATGGAGAGAATGAGTGAGGAAAGATTGACCAAGAGGATATATGTGTCAGAGGTGGAGGGAACGAGGAGAAGTGGGAGACCAAATTGGAGGTGGAACGATGGAGTGAAAAAGATTTTGTGTGATCGGGGCCTGAACATGCAGGAGGGTGAAAGGAGGGCAAGGAATAGAGTGAATTGGAGCGATGTGGTATACCGGGGTTGACGCGCTGTCAGTGGATTGAATCAAGGCATGTGAAGCGTCTGGGGTAAACCATGGAAAGCTGTGTAGGTATGTATATTTGCGTGTGTGGACGTATGTATATACATGTATATGGGGGGGGAGTTGGCCATTTCTTTCGTGTGTTTCCTTGCGCTACCTCGCAAACGCGGGAGACAGCGACAAAGTATAATAAAAATGAATATATATTGTTACGAACTCAATACTTGTTGGGGCAAGGTCGCCAGTATACATTGATCCTTGTCTTGCAAGAACGTTATAGATTTGTTAAGTTTCACAACTCAGGATAACACTGTCTGAAGTTATGGGAATGAATGAAAGACCAACATTACATTAGAATGTATTTATGATGAAGAAGAATTGAAGTGTACAAAGATAAGTCAAGCATGAATCATAGACGTTAACACTGAACAGGAGTTTAACATTGAACATGAGTTAACATTGAACATGAGTTAACATTGAACATGACTTAACATTGAACATGAGTTAACATTGAACATGAGTTAACACTGAACATGAGTTAACATTGAACATGAGTTAACATTGAACATGAGTTAACATTGAACATGAGTTAACACTGAACATGAGTTAACATTGAACATGAGTTAACATTGAACATGAGTTAACATTGAACATGAGTTAACATTGAACATGACTTAACATTGAACATGAGTTAACATTGAATACGACTTAACATCTGTACATGAGTTAACATTGAACATGAGTTGAACATTGAACATAAGTTAACACTGAACATGAGTTAACATTGAACATGACTTAACATTGAACATGACTTAACATTGAACATGACTTAACATTGAACATGAGTTAACATTGAACATGAGTTAAAACTGAACATGAGTTAACATTGAACATGAGTTAACATTGAACATGAGTTAACATTGAACATGAGTTAACATTGAATACGACTTAACATCTGTACATGAGTTAACATTGAACATGAGTTGAACATTGAACATAAGTTAACACTGAACATGAGTTAACATTGAACATGACTTAACATTGAACATGACTTAACATTGAACATGACTTAACATTGAACATGAGTTAACATTGAACATGAGTTAACATTCCAGATAAGATTTCAAGCCAGGAGATCTCTTTCCTTTATGACAATTGATCTTCGATAACATGACACGCATAATCATAACGGGCTTACAGGTTTACAGCACAGCAGGGCTTACAGCAGTGAGGGAGGAGCACTTACCTGGCTGGGCTAGAGAGAGAGAGTGAGGGATGTCTGCGTGTGTTATGAGTACATAATACATAGACGAGTCTCCTCCCTGCTGGCTATAACACCATCCTTGATTGGTTATGGGACTCAGAGCACTTGTGATTGGTTGAGGTATTGTAGCGTCGCACAACATTCTGGCCAGTTCACACTCCTCTTGATGGACAACTCAAATGACCATCTGGCTTCACAATTAGATTGTTAAGCCTAATGCTTGGTGGGAAGAGAAGCTCCCAGCCAACATCTCTATACACAAGGTCACACACATGTTATACACACGAACATGTGAGCACACGCGCACACCTTCCTAACTATATATATATATATATATATATATATATATATATATATATATATATATATATATATATATATATATATATATATATATATATATATATATATATATAGATATATATATATATATATATATATATATATATATTGGGCATGAGTACAATATCTGGCAACCAAATTATACTGATAGTTATGTATAAATGTTAAATAAAATCTATTTTTCGTTTTTTTTTGGGGTTTTTTTAAAACGAGAAATAAAGATGGTTCAGTTGTGTTTGTTTATAACTGATGTGAGTGAGGTGGTTTGCTCTGTACTACCACGATCACGTCCTAATCCCACATGTACGTACGTACGTACGTACGTATGTACAATTATTTTCTGAATCATTTATGAAATTAAATGTTTAAGAAATTTTGATATTTCGAAAAGTCCATTCGAAAGCGTCTTATTCAGTGTCACGTCCTAAACATAACTTATGATTATCACCAAATACCAAGAATAATACGAGTTCGTTGAGCAGACGAAAAGTTAACAATAAAATGTTGAAGATAAGAACAGATTTGTGTGATACAATAATTGATCGCCATTTCATAAATGCTACATGAAAGTTCTGCCTGCCTACCATCACTCAAGGTTTACTGTATAAAGTTTCACGATATTGCTTGAGCCACAGTTGACTACAGTCAATATAAACAACTCAGACCCGTGTGTTGTGCTCACTCAGACCCGTGTGTTGTGATCACTCAGACCCGTGTGTTGTGCTCACTCAGACCCGTGTGTTGTGATCACTCAGACCCGCGTGTTGTCCTCACTCAGACCCGTGTGTTGTGCTCACTCAGACCTGTGTGTTGTCCTCACTCAGACCCGTGTGTTGTCCTCACTCAGACCCGTGTGTTGTGCTCACTCAGACCCGTGTGTTGTCCTCACTCAGACCCGTGTGTTGTGATCACTCAGACCCGTGTGATGTGCTCACTCAGACCCGTGTGTTGTGCTCACTCAGACCCGTGTGTTGTGATCACTCAGACCCGTGTGTTGTGATCACTCAGACCCGTGTGTTGTGCTCACTCAGACCCGTGTGTTGTGCTCACTCAGACCCGTGTGTTGTGCTCACTCAGACCCGTGTGTTGTGATCACTCAGACCCGTGTGTTGTCCTCACTCAGACCCGTGTGTTGTGCTCACTCAGACCCGTGTGTTGTCCTCACTCAGACCCGTGTGTTGTGCTCACTCAGACCCGTGTGTTGTGATCACTCAGACCCGTGTGTTGTGCTCACTCAGACCCGTGTGTTGTCCTCACTCAGATCCGTGTGTTGTCCTCACTCAGACCCGTGTGTTGTGCTCACTCAGACCCGTGTGTTGTCCTCACTCAGACCCGTGTGTTGTGATCACTCAGACCCGAGTGTTGTGCTCACTCAGACCCGTGTGTTGTGCTCACTCAGACCCGTGTGTTGTCCTCACTCAGACCCGTGTGTTGTGATCACTCAGACCCGTATGTTGTCCTCACTCAGACCCGTGTGTTGTGCTCACTCAGACCCGTGTGTTGTGCTCACTCAGACCCGTGTGTTGTGCTCACTCAGACCCGTGTGTTGTGATCACTCAGACCCGCGTGTTGTCCTCACTCAGACCCGTGTGTTGTGCTCACTCAGACCCGTGTGTTGTCCTCACTCAGACCCGTGTGTTGTCCTCACTCAGACCCGCGGGTTGTGCTCACTCAGACCCGAGTGTTGTGCTCACTCAGACCCGTGTGTTGTGCTCACTCAGACCCGTGTGTTGTGATCACTCAGACCCGTGTGTTGTGCTCACTCAGACCCGTGTGTTGTGATCACTCAGACCCGTGTGTTGTCCTCACTCAGACCCGTGTGTTGTGCTCACTCAGACCCGTGTGTTGTCCTCACTCAGACCCGAGTGTTGTGCTCACTCAGATCCGTGTGTTGTCCTCACTCAGACCCGTGTGTTGTGATCACTCAGACCCGTGTGTTGTGCTCACTCAGACCCGTGTGTTGTCCTCACTCAGACCCGTGTGTTGTGATCACTCAGACCCGCGTGTTGTGCTCACTCAGACCCGTGTGTTGTGATCACTCAGACCCGCGTGTTGTCCTCACTCAGACCCGAGTGTTGTGCTCTCTCAGACCCGTGTGTTGTGATCACTCAGACCCGTGTGTTGTGCTCACTCAGACCCGAGAGTTGTGCTCACTCAGACCCGTGTGTTGTGCTCACTCAGACCCGTGTGTTGTGATCACTCAGACCCGTGTGTTGTGATCACTCAGACCCGTGTGTTGTGCTCACTCAGACCCGTGTGTTGTGCTCACTCAGACCCGTGTGTTGTCCTCACTCAGACCCGCGGGTTGTGCTCACTCAGACCCGTGTGTTGTCCTCACTCAGACCCGTGTGTTGTGCTCACTCAGACCCGTGTGTTGTGCTCACTCAGACCCGTGTGTTGTGATCACTCAGACCCGTGTGTTGTGCTCACTCAGACCCGTGTGTTGTCCTCACTCAGACCCGAGTGTTGTGCTCACTCAGACCCGTGCGTTGTGCTCACTCAGACCCGTGTGTTGTGCTCACTCAGACCCATGTGTTGTGATCACTCAGACCCGTGTGTTGTGATCATCAGACCCGTGTGTTGTGCTCACTCAGACCCGCGTGTTGTCCTCACTCAGACCCGTGTGTTGTCCTCACTCAGACCCGTGTGTTGTGATCACTCAGACCCGTGTGTTGTCCTCACTCAGACCCGTGTGTTGTGCTCACTCAGACCCGTGTGTTGTCCTCACTCAGACCCTTGTGTTGTGATCACTCAGACCCGTGTGTTGTGATCACTCAGACCCGTGTGTTGTCCTCACTCAGACCCGTGTGTTGTGATCACTCAGACCCGTGTGTTGTGCTCACTCAGACCCGTGTGTTGTCCTCACTAAGACCCGTGTGTTGTGATCACTCAGACCCGTGTGTTGTGCTCACTCAGACCCGTGTGTTGTGATCACTCAGACCCGTGTGTTGTGATCACTCAGACCCGCGTGTTGTCCTCACTCAGACCCGTGTGTTGTGATCACTCAGACCCGTGTGTTGTGCTCACTCAGACCCGTGTGTTGTGATCACTCAGACCCGTGTGTTGTGCTCACTCAGACCCGTGTGTTGTGCTCACTCAGACCCGTGTGTTGTGCTCACTCAGACCCGTGTGTTGTGCTCACTCAGACCCGTGTGTTTGTGCTCACTCAGACCCGTGTGTTGTGATCACTCAGACCCGTGTGTTGTCATCACTCAGACCGTGTGTTGTGATCACTCAGACCCGTGTGTTGTGCTCACTCAGACCCGTGTGTTGTCCTCACTCAGACCCCGTGTGTTGTGCTCACTCAGACCCGTGTGTTGTTGCTCACTCAGGACCCGCTGTGTTGTCATCATCAGACAACGTGTGTTGTGATCACTAGACCCGTGTGTTGTGCTCACCCAGACAGTGTGTTGTCCTCACTCAGACCCGTGTGTTGTGATCAATCAGGGACCGGGTGTTATGCTCACTCAGGACCGTGTGTTGTCCTCACTTCAGAACCAGTTGTTTGCTGTGATCATCAGACCGTTTTGTGTGCTTCACTAAGACCCCGTCGTGTTGTGATCACTCAGACCCGTGTGTTGTGCTCACTCAGACCCGTGTGTTGTGCTCACTCAGGCCCGTGTGTTGTGATCACTCACACCCGTGTGTTGTCCTCACTCAGACCCGTGTGTTGTGCTCACTCAGACCCGTGTGTTGTGCTCACTCAGACCCGTGTGTTGTCCTCACTCAGACCCGTGTGTTGTCCTCACTCAGACCCGAGTGTTGTGCTCACTCAGACCCGTGTGTTGTGCTCACTCAGACCCGTGTGTTGTGCTCACTCAGACCCGTGTGTTGTGATCACTCAGACCCGTGTGTTGTGCTCACTCAGACCCGTGTGTTGTGATCACTCAGACCCGTGTGTTGTGCTCACTCAGACCCGAGTGTTGTGATCACTCAGACCCGTGTGTTGTGATCACTCAGACCCGTGTGTTGTGATCACTCAGACCCGTGTGTTGTCCTCACTCAGACCCGTGTGTTGTGATCACTCAGACCCGTGTGTTGTGCTCACTCAGACCCGTGTGTTGTGCTCACTCAGACCCGCGGGTTGTGCTCACTCAGACCCGTGTGTTGTGCTCACTCAGACCCGTGTGTTGTGCTCACTCAGACCCGTGTGTTGTGATCACTCAGACCCGTGTGTTGTGATCACTCAGACCCGTGTGTTGTGCTCACTCAGACCCGTGTGTTGTGATCACTCATACCCGTGTGTTGTGATCACTCAGACCCGTGTGTTGTGCTCACTCAGACCCGTGTGTTGTGCTTACTCAGACCCGTGTATTGTGATCACTCAGACCCGTGTGTTGTGCTCACTCAGACCCGTGTGTTGTGCTCACTCAGACCCGTGTGTTGTGATCACTCAGACCCGTGTGTTGTGATCACTCAGACCCGTGTGTTGTGCTCACTCAGACCCGTGTGTTGTGATCACTCAGACCCGTGTGTTGTGCTCACTCAGATCCGTGTGTTGTGATCACTCAGACCCGTGTGTTGTGATCACTCAGACCTGTGTGTTGTCCTCACTCAGACCCGTGTGTTGTGCTCACTCAGACCCGTGTGTTGTGCTCACTCAGACCCGTGTGTTGTGATCACTCAGACCCGTGTGTTGTGATCACTCAGACCCGTGTGTTGTCCTCACTCAGACCCGAGTGTTGTGATCACTCAGACCCGTGTGTTGTGCTCACTCAGACCCGTGTGTTGTGCTCACTCAGACCCGTGTGTTGTGATCACTCAGACCCGTGTGTTGTGATCACTCAGACCCGTGTGTTGTGCTCACTCAGACCCGTGTGTTGTGCTCACTCAGACCCGTGTGTTGTGCTCACTCAGACCCGTGTGTTGTGATCACTCAGACCCGTGTGTTGTCCTCACTCAGACCCGTGTGTTGTGATCACTCAGACCCGTGTGTTGTCCTCACTCAGACCCGTGTGTTGTGATCACTCAGACCCGTGTGTTGTGCTCACTCAGACCCGTGTGTTGTGATCACTCAGACCCGTGTGTTGTGATCACTCAGACCCGTGTGTTGTCCTCACTCAGACCCGAGTGTTGTGCTCACTCAGACCCGTGTGTTGTGCTCACTCAGACCCGTGTGTTGTGCTCACTCAGACCCGTGTGTTGTCCTCACTCAGACCCGTGTGTTGTCCTCACTCAGACCCGTGTGTTGTGCTCACTCAGACCCGTGTGTTGTGCTCACTCAGACCCGTGTGTTGTGCTCACTCAGACCCGTGTGTTGTGCTCACTCAGACCCGTGTGTTGTGCTCACTCAGACCCGTGTGTTGTGATCACTCAGACCCGTGTGTTGTGCTCACTCAGACCCGTGTGTTGTGCTCACTCAGACCCGTGTGTTGTGATCACTCAGACCCGTGTGTTGTGCTCACTCAGACCCGTGTGTTGTGCTCACTCAGACCCGTGTGTTGTGCTCACTCAGACCCGTGTGTTGTCCTCACTCAGACCCGTGTGTTGTGCTCACTCAGACCCGTGTGTTGTGCTCACTCAGACCCGTGTGTTGTGCTCACTCAGACCCGTGTGTTGTGCTCACTCAGACCCGTGTGTTGTCTCACTCAGACCCGTGTGTTGTGCTCACTCAGGACCCGTGTGTTGTGCTCACTCAGACCCGTGTGTTGTGCTCACTCAGACCCGTGTGTTGTGATCACTCAGACCCGTGTGTTGTGATCACTCAGACCCGTGTGTTGTGATCACTCAGACCCGTGTGTTGTGCTCACTCAGACCCGTGTGTTGTGCTCACTCAGACCCTGTGTTGTGCTCACTCAGACCCGTGTGTTGTGCTCACTCAGACCCGTGTGTTGTGCTCACTCAGACCCGTGTGTTGTGCTCACTCAGACCCTTGTGTTGTGCTCACTCAGACCCGTGTGTTGTGATCACTCAGACCCGTGTGTTGTGCTCACTCAGACCCGTGTGTTGTGCTCACTCAGACCCGTGTGTTGTCCTCACTCAGACCCGTGTGTTGTGATCACTCAGACCCGTGTGTTGTGATCACTCAGACCCGTGTGTTGTGCTCACTCAGACCCGTGTGCTTGTGATCACTCAGACCCGTGTGTTGTCCTCACTCAGACCCGTGTGTTGTGCTCACTCAGACCCGTGTGTTGTGATCACTCAGGCCCGTGTGTTGTGATCACTCAGACCCGTGTGTTGTGCTCACTCAGACCCGTGTGTTGTGATCACTCAGACCCGTGTGTTGTGATCACTCAGACCCGTGTGTTGTGATCACTCAGACCCGTGTGTTGTGCTCACTCAGACCCGTGTGTTGTGATCACTCAGACCCGTGTGTTGTGCTCACTCAGACCCGTGTGTTGTGCTCACTCAGACCCGTGTGTTGTGATCACTCAGACCCGTGTGTTGTGCTCACTCAGACCCGTGTGTTGTGCTACTCAGACCCGTGTGTTGTGATAACTCAGACCCGTGTGTTGTGCTCACTCAGACCCGTGTGTTGTGCTCACTCAGACCCGTGTGTTGTGCCTCACTCAGACCCGTGTGTTGTGCTCACTCAGACCCTTGTGTTGTCCTCACTCAGACCCGTGTGTTGTGATCACTCATACCCGTGTGTTGTGCTCACTCAGACCCGTGTGTTGTGCTCACTCAGACCCGTGTGTTGTCCTCACTCAAACCCGTGTGTTGTGATCACTCAGACCCGTGTGTTGTGATCACTCAGACCCGTGTGTTGTGCTCACTCAGACCCGTGTGCTGTGATCACTCAGACCCGTGTGTTGTCCTCACTCAGACCCGTGTGTTGTGCTCACTCAGACCCGTGTGTTGTGATCACTCAGGCCCGTGTGTTGTGATCACTCAGACCCGTGTGTTGTGCTCACTCAGACCCGTGTGTTGTGATCACTCAGACCCGTGTGTTGTGATCACTCAGACCCGTGTGTTGTGATCACTCAGACCCGTGTGTTGTGCTCACTCAGACCCGTGTGTTGTGATCACTCAGACCCGTGTGTTGTGCTCACTCAGACACGTGTGTTGTGCTCACTCAGACCCGTGTGTTGTGATCACTCAGACCCGTGTGTTGTGCTCACTCAGACCCGTGTGTTGTGCTCACTCAGACCCGTGTGTTGTGATAACTCAGACCCGTGTGTTGTGCTCACTCAGACCCGTGTGTTGTGCTCACTCAGACCCGTGTGTTGTCCTCACTCAGACCCGTGTGTTGTGCTCACTCAGACCCTTGTGTTGTCCTCACTCAGACCCGTGTGTTGTGATCACTCAGACCCGTGTGTTTGTCCTCACTCAGACCCGGGTGTTGTGCTCACTCAGACCCGTGTGTTGTCCTCACTCAAACCCGTGTGTTTGTGATCACTCAGACCCGTGTGTTGTGATCACTCAGACCCGTGTGTTGTGCTCACTCAGACCCGTGTGTTGTGATCACTCAGACCCGTGTGTTGTGATCACTCAGACCCGCGTGTTGTGCTCACTCAGACCCGTGTGTTGTGATCACTCAGACCCGGTGTTGTGATCACTCAGACCCCGTTGTTGCCTCACTCAGACCCGTGTGTTGTGCTCACTCAGACCCTGTGTGTTGTGCTCACTCAGACCCGTGTGTTGTGATCACTCAGACCCGTGTGTTGTGATCACTCAGACCCGTGTGTTGTGCTCACTCAGACCCGTGTGTTGTGCTCACTCAGACCCGTGTGTTGTGCTCACTCAGACCCGTGTGTTGTGCTCACTCAGACCCGTGTGTTGTGATCACTCAGACCCGTGTGTTGTGCTCACTCAGACCCGTGTGTTGTGCTCACTCAGACCCGTGTGTTGTGCTCACTCAGACCCGTGTGTTGTGCTCACTCAGACCCGTGTGTTGTGCTCACTCAGACCCGTGTGTTGTCTCACTCAGACCCGTGTGTTGTGATCACTCAGACCCGTGTGTTGTGCTCACTCAGACCCGTGTGTTGTGCTCACTCAGACCCGTGTGTTGTGCCTCACTCAGACCCGTGTGTTGTGCTCACTCAGACCCGTGTGTTGTGCTCACTCAGACCCGTGTGTTGTGCTCACTCAGACCCGTGTGTTGTGCTCACTCAGACCCGTGTGTTGTGCTCACTCAGACCCGTGTGTTGTGATCACTCAGACCCGTGTGTTGTGATCACTCAGACCCGTGTGTTGTGATCACTCAGACCCGTGTGTTGTCCTCACTCAGACCCGTGTGTTGTGCTCATTCAGCACCCGTGTGTTGTGCTCACTCAGAGTCGGTGTTGTCTCACTCAGACCCGTGTGTTGTGATCACTCAGACCCGTGTGTTGTGATCACCTCAGACCCGTGTGTTGTGATCACTCAGCACCCGTGTGTTGTGCTACTCGTCCCGGTGTGGTCTCACTCAGACCCGTGTGTTGTGCTCACTCAGACCCGTGTGTTGTGATCACTCAGACCCGTGTGTTGTGCTCACTCAGACCCGTGTGTTGTCCTCACTCAGACCGTGTGTTGTGATCACATCAGCCCGTGTGTTGTGATCACTCAGACCGTGTGTTGTGATCACTTAGACCGTGTGTTGTGCTCAATCAGACCCGTGTGTTGTGACTCACTCAGACCGTGTGTTGTGCTCACTCAGACCCGTGTGTTGTGATCACTCAGACCCGTGTGTTGTGCTCACTCAGACCCGTGTGTTGTGCTCACTCAGACCCGTGTGTTGTGCTCACTCAGACCCGTGTGTTGTGCTCACTCAGACCCGTGTGTTGTCCTCACTCAGACCCGTGTGTTGTCCTCACTCAGACCCGTGTGTTGTGATCACTCAGACCCGTGTGTTGTGCTCACTCAGACCCGTGTGTTGTGATCACTCAGACCCGTGTGTTGTGCTCACTCAGACCCGTGTGTTGTGATCACTCAGACCCGTGTGTTGTGATCACTCAGACCCGTGTGTTGTGATCACTCAGACCCGTGTGTTGTGCTCACTCAGACCCGTGTGTTGTGCTCACTCAGACCCGTGTGTTGTGCTCACTCAGACCCGTGTGTTGTGATCACTCAGACCCGTGTGTTGTGCTCACTCAGACCCGTGTGTTGTGATCACTCAGACCCGTGTGTTGTGCTCACTCAGACCCGTGTGTTGTGATCACTCAGACCCGTGTGTTGTGCTCACTCAGACCCGTGTGTTGTGATCACTCAGACCCGTGTGTTATGCTCACTCAGACCCGTGTGTTGTGATCACTCAGACCCGTGTGTTGTGATCACTCAGACCCGTGTGTTGTGATCACTCAGACCCGTGTGTTGTGCTCACTCAGACCCGTGTGTTGTGATCACTCAGACCCGTGTGTTGTCCTCACTCAGACCCGTGTGTTGTGCTCACTCAGACCCGTGTGTTGTGATCACTCAGACCCGTGTGTTGTGCTCACTCAGACCCGTGTGTTGTGATCACTCAGACCCGTGTGTTGTCCTCACTCAGACCCGTGTGTTGTCCCCTGTAGTAAGTATGTATTCATTGTATTTTCACCAAAGTTTCGTTGTTCTTCAATTTGGTTTTGGTTGAGGTTCGTTACACTGAGCATGTTGAATGTACAGATGTTTCAGGTCCGACCCAGAGCGAAGCAAACGACTGAACCAGAGCGAAGCAAACGACTGAACCAGAGCGAAGCAAACGACTGAACTAGAGCGAAGCAAACGACTGAACCAGAGCGAAGCAAACGACTGAACCAGAGCGAAGCAAACATTAGGAGTGGAACTGTTGGTTGTGTTGTGTGTGTGTTCTTGTCTCGTGGTTTCTTGTGAGTGTTCTGGCAGGCAGATCTTCTCCTACACTACACTAGTGTTACGTTACGTTACGTTACGTTACGTTACGTTACGTTACGTTACGTTACGTTACGTTACCTTCGCTCAAACATTATTACCATCTTCAGTGTTGTGGTCCTGACGTAATAATCTGATAACATGATCGGTTTCCTCGTCTCAAAACTGAACGATATTTTGGTGAAGCTTTCCTGTACCCCCCCCTTCCTGTACCCCCCCCCTTCCTGTACCCCCCCCCCTTCCTGTACCCCCCCCCCTTCCTGTACCCCCCCCTCACACTACCTCAGTAACGCGTGAGTGACGTCCACACTTATATAAGTAAGTGTTCATTACGTCGCTCAAGTGAGAGCAACGTCCACACTTATATAAGTAAGTGTTCATTACGTCGCTCAAGTGAGAGCAACGTCCACACTTATATAAGTAAGTGTTCATTACGTCGCTCAAGTGAGAGCAACGTCCACACTTATATAAGTAAGTGCTCATTACGTCGCTCAAGTGAGAGCAACGTCCACACTTATATAAGTAAGTGCTCATTACGTCGCTCAAGTGAGAGCAACGTCCACACTTATATAAGTAAGTGCTCATTACGTCGCTCAAGTGAGAGCAACGTCCACACTTATATAAGTAAGTGCTCATTACGTCGCTCAAGTGAGAGCAACGTCCACACTTATATAAGTAAGTGTTCATTACGTCGCTCAAGTGAGAGCAACGTCCACACTTATATAAGTAAGTGCTCATTACGTCGCTCAAGTGAGAGCAACGTCCACACTTATATAAGTAAGTGTTCATTACGTCGCTCAAGTGAGAGCAACGTCCACACTTATATAAGTAAGTGCTCATTACGTCGCTCAAGTGAGAGCAACGTCCACACTTATATAAGTAAGTGCTCATTACGTCGCTCAAGTGAGAGCAACGTCCACACTTATATAAGTAAGTGCTCATTACGTCGCTCAAGTGAGAGCAACGTCCACACTTCTATAAGTAAGTGCTCATTACGTCGCTCAAGTGAGAGCAACGTCCACACTTATATAAGTAAGTGTTCATTACGTCGCTCAAGTGAGAGCAACGTCCACACTTATATAAGTAAGTGTTCATTACGTCGCTCAAGTGAGAGCAACGTCCACACTTATATAAGTAAGTGTTCATTACGTCGCTCAAGTGAGAGCAACGTCCACACTTATATAAGTAAGTGTTCATTACGTCGCTCAAGTGAGAGCAACGTCCACACTTATATAAGTAAGTGTTCATTACGTCGCTCAAGTGAGAGCAACGTCCACACTTATATAAGTAAGTGTTCATTACGTCGCTCAAGTGAGAGCAACGTCCACACTTATATAAGTAAGTGTTCATTACGTCGCTCAAGTGAGAGCAACGTCCACACTTATATAAGTAAGTGTTCATTACGTCGCTCAAGTGAGAGCAACGTCCACACTTATATAAGTAAGTGTTCATTACGTCGCTCAAGTGAGAGCAACGTCCACACTTATATAAGTAAGTGTTCATTACGTCGCTCAAGTGAGAGCAACGTCTCCACTCACCAAGTGTTGACCAGACATGTGAGCAACACAAGGTGTTCCCTGGTCTGTGTGTGTGTGTGTGTGTGTGTGTGTGTACCGTCTGCCGGTCAGCCATGTGTTGTTGACCAACGTATCAGCAGTTATACATCACCAGGTCATGTGTTGTTGACCAACGTATCAGCAGTTATACATCACCAGGTCATGTGTTGTTGACCAACGTATCAGCAGTTATACATCACCAGGTCATGTGTTGTTGACCAACGTATCAGCAGTTATACATCACCAGGTCATGTGTTGTTGACCAACGTATCAGCAGTTATACATCACCAGGTCATGTGTTGTTGACCAACGTATCAGCAGTTATACATCACCAGGTCACCCGGAACGATCCTTGACCCAGCTCCTCTCTAATGACCTGCCCAGACGAGTGTACACCTGCCTCCAGCACAGTAACCACTCCATGTATGTATAGCTTCAGTTAGTGACCAATATTGCTACTAGTAAGCCAGGTGTTTGCCTCTTGTTTGCCAGGTGTTTGCCTCTTGTTTACCTTCAGTCCAACTTGACCTTCACCAACCTGGGTTGTTACTGCCTTACACACCTGGTCAGCCAGGTTGTCTTCCATGTAAACTTCTTACATATCACATGTACTGCCATACATGTAGTCCATGTAGTGTATATAAGGCAGTACATGTGAAGGAGGTAGATAAAATGCGCAAGACAAGGGGGCAAATGGGGAGGTGATAACAAGTAGTGGTGATGTGAGAAGGAGATGGAGTGAGTATTTTGAAGGTTTGTTGAATGTGTTTGATGATAGAGTGGCAGATATAGGGTGTTTTGGTCGAGGTGGTGTGCAAAGTGAGAGGGTTAGGGAAAATGATTTGGTAAACAGAGAAGAGGTAGTGAAAGCTTTGCGGAAGATGAAAGCCGGCAAGGCAGCAGGTTTGGATGGTATTGCAGTGGAATTTATTAAAAAAGGGGGTGACTGTATTGTTGACTGGTTGGTAAGGTTATTTAATGTATGTATGACTCATGGTGAGGTGCCTGAGGATTGGCGGAATGCGTGCATAGTGCCATTGTACAAAGGCAAAGGGGATAAGAGTGAGTGCTCAAATTACAGAGGTATAAGTTTGTTGAGTATTCCTGGTAAATTATATGGGAGGGTATTGATTGAGAGGGTGAAGGCATGTACAGAGCATCAGATTGGGGAAGAGCAGTGTGGTTTCAGAAGTGGTAGAGGATGTGTGGATCAGGTGTTTGCTTTGAAGAATGTATGTGAGAAATACTTAGAAAAGCAAATGGATTTGTATGTAGCATTTATGGATCTGGAGGAAGGCATATGATAGAGTTGATAGAGATGCTCTGTGGAAGGTATTAAGAATATATGGTGTGGGAGGCAAGTTGTTAGAAGCAGTGAAAAGTTTTTATCGAGGATGTAAGGCATGTGTACGTGTAGGAAGAGAGGAAAGTGATTGGTTCTCAGTGAATGTCGGTTTGCGGCAGGGGTATGTGATGTCTCCATGGTTGTTTAATTTGTTTATGGATGGGGTTGTTAGGGAGGTGAATGCAAGAGTTTTGGAAAGAGGGGCAAATATGAAGTCTGTTGGGGATGAGAGAGCTTGGGAAGTGAGTCAGTTGTTGTTCGCTGATGATACAGCGCTGGTGGCTGATTCGTGTGAGAAACTGCAGAAGCTGGTGACTGAGTTTGGTAAAGTGTGTGAAAGAAGAAAGTTAAGAATAAATGTGAATAAGAGCAAGGTTATTAGGTGCAGTAGGGTTGAGGGTCAAGTCAATTGGGAGGTAAGTTTGAATGGAGAAAAACTGGAGGAAGTAAAGTGTTTTAGATATCTGGGAGTGGATCTGGCAGCAGATGGACCCATGGAAGCGGAAGTGAATCATAGGGTGGGGGAGGGGGCGAAAATCCTGGGAGCCTTGAAGAATGTGTGGAAGTCGAGATCATTATCTCGGAAAGCAAAGATGGCTATGTTTGAAGGAATAGTGGTTCCAACAATGTTGTATGGTTGCGAGGCGTGGGCTATGGATAGAGTTGTGCGCAGGAAGGTGGATGTGCTGGAAATGAGATGTTTGAGGACAATATGTGGTGTGAGGTGGTTTGATCGAGTGAGTAACGTAAGGGTAAGAGAGATGTGTGGAAATAAAAAGAGCGTGGTTGAGAGAGCAGAAGAGGGTGTTTTGAAATGGTTTGGGCACATGGAGAGAATGAATGAGGAGAGATTGACCAAGAGGATATGTGTCGGAGGTGGAGGGAACGAGGAGAAGTGGGAGACCAAATTGGAGGTGGAAAGATGGAGTGAAAAAGATTTTGAGTGATCGGGGCCTGAACATGCAGGAGGGTGAAAGGAGGGCAAGGAATAGAGTGAATTGGATCGATGTGGTATACCGGGGTCGACGTGCTGTCAATGGATTGAATCAAGGCATGTGAAGCGTCTGGGTTAAACCATGAAAAGTTGTGTGGGGCCTGGATGTGGAAAGGGAGCTGTGGTTTCGGGCATTATTGCATGACAGCTAGAGACTGACTGTGAACGAATGGGGCCTTTGTTGTCTTTTCCTAGTGCTACCTCGCACACATGAGGGGGGAAGGGGATGTTATTCCATGTGTGGCAAGGTGGCGATGGGAATGAATAAAGGCAGACAGTGTGAATTGTGTGCATGTGTATATATGTATGTGTCTGTGTGTGTATATATATGTGTACATTGAGATGTATGGGTATGTATATTTGCGTGTGTGGACGTGTATGTATATACATATGTATGGGGGTGGGTTGGGCCATTTCTTTCGTCTGTTTCCTTGCGCTACCTCGCAAACGCGGGAGACAGCGAAAAAGCAAAATAATATATATATATATATATATATATATATATATATATATATATATATATATATATATATATATATATATATATATATTTTTTTTTTTTTTTATTATACTTTGTCGCTGTCTCCCGCGTTTGCGAGGTAGCGCAAGGAAACAGACGAAAGAAATGGCCCAACCCACCCCCATACACATGTATATACATACGTCCACACACGCAAATATACATACCTACACAGCTTTCCATGGTTTACCCCAGACGCTTCACATGCCTTGATTCAATCCATTGACAGCACGTCGACCCCGGTATACCACATCGATCCAATTCACTCTATTCCTTGCCCTCCTTTCACCCTCCTGCATGTTCAGGCCCCGATCACTCAAAATCTTTTTCACTCCAACTTTCCACCTCCAATTTGGTCTCCCACTTCTCCTCGTTCCCTCCACCTCCGACACATATCCTCTTGGTCAATCTTTCCTCACTCATTCTCTCCATGTGCCCAAACCATTTCAAAACACCCTCTTCTGCTCTCTCAACCACGCTCTTTTTATTTCCACACATCTCTCTTACCCTTACGTTACTTACTCGATCAAACCACCTCACACCACACATTGTCCTCAAACATCTCATTTCCAGCACATCCATCCTCCTGCGCACAACTCTATCCATAGCCCACGCCTCGCAACCATACAACATTGTTGGAACCACTATTCCTTCAAACATAGGCATCTTTGCTTTCCGAGATAATGTTCTCGACTTCCACACATTCTTCAAGGCCCCCAGAATTTTCGCCCCCTCCCCCACCCTGTGATCAACTTCCGCTTCCATGGTTCCATCCGCTGCCAGATCCACTCCCAGATATCTAAAACACTTTACTTCCTCCAGTTTTTCTCCATTCAAACTTACCTCCCAATTGACTTGACCCTCAACCCTACTGTACCTAATAACCTTGCTCTTATTCACATTTACTCTTAACTTTCTTCTTTCACACACTTTACCAAACTCAGTCACCAGCTTCTGCAGTTTCTCACATGAATCAGCCACCAGCGCTGTATCATCAGCGAACAACAACTGACTCACTGTCTTCCTGTCTTTTCTACATTTCATGACAATCCTAGAGCATTCAGGAAGTTGGCTACGTCCACCAGCTGGGACCACAGGTCACCAGGTGTGCTGACGTACATACATCTACGAGAGGAGAAGGTGGCCAGCTGAGCAGTGTGGACGTGGAGGATCCTGGTATACAGTGTTGTAGTGATGATGATGGCCACAGTGTGGACCTGGAGGGTCCTGGTATACAGTGTTGTAGTGATGGTGATGGCCACAGAGTGGACCTGGAGGGTCCTGGTATACAGTGTTGTAGTGATGGTGATGGCCACAATGTGGACCTGGAAGGTCCTGGTATACAGTGTTGTAGTGATGATGATGGCCACAGTGTGGACCTGGAGGGTCCTGGTATACAGTGTTGTAGTGATGGTGATGGCCACAATGTGGACCTGGAAGGTCCTGGTATACAGTGTTGTAGTGATGATGATGGCCACAGTGTGGACCTGGAGGGTCCTGGTATACAGTGTTGTAGTGATGGTGATGGCCACAGTGTGGACCTGGAAGGTCCTGGTATACAGTGTTGTAGTGATGGTGATGGCCACAATGTGGACCTGGAAGGTCCTGGTATACAGTGTTGTAGTGATGATGATGGCCACAGTGTGGACCTGGAAGGTCCTGGTATACAGTGTTGTAGTGATGATGATGGCCACAATGTGGACCTGGAAGGTCCTGGTATACAGTGTTGTAGTGATGGTGATGGCCACAGTGTGGACCTGGAAGGTCCTGGTATACAGTGTTGTAGTGATGGTGATGGCCACAATGTGGACCTGGAGGGTCCTGGTATACAGTGTTGTAGTGATGATGATGGCCACAGTGTGGACCTGGAAGGTCCTGGTATACAGTGTTGTAGTGATGATGATGGCCACAGTGTGGACCTGGAAGGTCCTGGTATACAGTGTTGTAGTGATGGTGATGGCCACAGTGTGGACCTGGAAGGTCCTGGTATACAGTGTTGTAGTGATGGTGATGGCCACAGTGTGGACCTGGAAGGTCCTGGTATACAGTGTTGTAGTGATGGTGATGGCCACATTGTGGACCTGGAAGGTCCTGGTATACAGTGTTGTAGTGATGATGATGGCCACAGTGTGGACCTGGAAGGTCCTGGTATACAGTGTTGTAGTGATGGTGATGGCCACAATGTGGACCTGGAAGGTCCTGGTATACAGTGTTGTAGTGATGATGATGGCCACAGTGTGGACCTGGAAGGTCCTGGTATACAGTGTTGTAGTGATGGTGATGGCCACAATGTGGACCTGGAAGGTCCTGGTATACAGTGTTGTAGTGATGATGATGGCCACAATGTGGACCTGGAAGGTCCTGGTATACAGTGTTGTAGTGATGGTGATGGCCACAATGTGGACCTGGAAGGTCCTGGTATACAGTGTTGTAGTGATGGTGATGGCCACAGTGTGGACCTGGAAGGTCCTGGTATACAGTGTTGTAGTGATGATGATGGCCACAATGTGGACCTGGAAGGTCCTGGTATACAGTGTTGTAGTGATGGTGATGGCCACAGTGTGGACCTGGAAGGTCCTGGTATACAGTGCTGTAGTGATGGTGATGGCCACAATGTGGACCTGGAAGGTCCTGGTATACAGTGTTGTAGTGATGGTGATGGCCACAGTGTGGACCTGGAAGGTCCTGGTATACAGTGTTGTAGTGATGATGATGGCCACAAGGTGGACCTGGAAGGTCCTGGTATACAGTGTTGTAGTGATGATGATGGCCACAGTGTGGACCTGGAAGGTCCTGGTATACAGTGTTGTAGTGATGGTGATGGCCACAGTGTGGACCTGGAAGGTCCTGGTATACAGTGTTGTAGTGATGATGATGGCCACAGTGTGGACCTGGAAGGTCCTGGTATACAGTCGTGTAGTGATGATGATGGCCACAGTGTGGACCTGGAAGGTCCTGGTATACAGTGTTGTAGTGATGATGATGGCCACAATGTGGACCTGGAAGGTCCTGGTATACAGTGTTGTAGTGATGGTGATGGCCACAATGTGGACCTGGAAGGTCCTGGTTTACAGTGTTGTAGTGATGATGATGGCCACAGTGTGGACCTGGAAGGTCCTGGTATACAGTGTTGTAGTGATGGTGATGGCCACATTGTGGACCTGGAAGGTCCTGGTATACAGTGTTGTAGTGATGGTGATGGCCACATTGTGGACCTGGAAGGTCCTGGTATACAGTGTTGTAGTGATGATGATGGCCACAGTGTGGACCTGGAAGGTCCTGGTATACAGTGTTGTAGTGATGGTGATGGCCACAATGTGGACCTGGAAGGTCCTGGTATACACTGTTGTAGTGATGGTGATGGCCACAGTGTGGACCTGGAAGGTCCTGGTATACAGTGTTGTAGTGATGATGATGGCCACAGTGTGGACCTGGAGGGTCCTGGTATACAGTGTTGTAGTGATGATGATGGCCACAAG
Organism: Panulirus ornatus; assembly: GCF_036320965.1. Classification (NCBI taxonomy): domain Eukaryota; kingdom Metazoa; phylum Arthropoda; class Malacostraca; order Decapoda; family Palinuridae; genus Panulirus; species Panulirus ornatus. The sequence continues at coordinate 8,779,457 of NC_092266.1, read as the reverse complement.
GTGGACCTGGAAGGTCCTGGTATACAGTGTTGTAGTGATGATGATGGCCACAGTGTGGACCTGGAAGGTCCTGGTATACAGTGTTGTAGTGATGGTGATGGCCACAGTGTGGACCTGGAAGGTCCTGGTATACAGTGTTGTAGTGATGGTGATGGCCACAGTGTGGACCTGGAAGGTCCTGGTATACAGTGTTGTAGTGATGATGATGGCCACAGTGTGGACCTGGAAGGTCCTGGTATACAGTGTTGTAGTGATGATGATGGCCACAGTGTGGACCTGGAAGGTCCTGGTATACAGTGTTGTAGTGATGATGATGGCCACAATGTGGACCTGGAAGGTCCTGGTATACAGTGTTGTAGTGATGGTGATGGCCACAGTGTGGACCTGGAAGGTCCTGGTATACAGTGTTGTAGTGATGATGATGGCCACAGTTTGGACCTGGGAGGTCCTGGTATACAGTGTTGTAGTGATGATGATGGCCACAGTGTGGACCTGGAAGGTCCTGGTATACAGTGTTGTAGTGATGGTGATGGCCACAGTGTGGACCTGGAAGGTCCTGGTATACAGTGTTGTAGTGATGATGATGGCCACAGTGTGGACCTGGAAGGTCCTGGTATACAGTGTTGTAGTGATGGTGATGGCCACAATGTGGACCTGGAAGGTCCTGGTATACAGTGTTGTAGTGATGGTGATGGCCACAGTGTGGACCTGGAAGGTCCTGGTATACAGTGTTGTAGTGATGATGATGGCCACAATGTGGACCTGGAAGGTCCTGGTATACAGTGTTGTAGTGATGGTGATGGCCACAGTGTGGACCTGGAGGGTCCTGGTATACAGTGTTGTAGTGATGGTGATGGCCACAATGTGGACCTGGAAGGTCCTGGTATACAGTGTGTAGTGATGATGATGGCCACAGTGTGGACCTGGAAGGTCCTGGTATACAGTGTTGTAGTGATGGTGATGGCCACAGTGTGGACCTGGAAGGTCCTGGTATACAGTGTGTAGTGATGATGATGGCCACAGTGTGGACCTGGAAGGTCCTGGTATACAGTGTGTAGTGATGATGATGGCCACAGTGTGGACCTGGAAGGTCCTGGTATACAGTGTTGTAGTGATGATGATGGCCACAATGTGGACCTGGAAGGTCCTGGTATACAGTGTTGTAGTGATGGTGATGGCCACAGTGTGTGAGGGAGAGTGTGACCCGGGTGTGTCTGGGGAGTGTGGTGGTTTCAGATGGCTTTGTGTCTAGTAAGATGGTGTTTGAGTTGGCAGGTCAGTTGTTTACTGCTGACGGGTCACTTCCGTGTGTGTGTGTGTGTGTGTGTGTGTGTGTGTGTGTGTGTGTGTGTGTGGTTACCCATCTATATTGTTCTAGTTCAGGTCTCGCACTGGTAATGCCCCATCTCTGAACCTCTTCATTATCTTACAACTTTCTAAATATCTTATGTTGTCCACATGAAGCATATGTTGACTTATTTACTCGTATACTGTAAATATATTTCTTCACATCTGAAGTCTTGTGATTAATATTGTGTTGTGTTCTCTGGTTGTTCTATCATAACATCTCTCACAGAACTGTTCACCGTCTACTGTCGTAGATCTGTCTTAACAACACACAGCATGTGATCCACTCACCACTAACTCTTCTATTTTCCCAGATGGCCAAATGTAAGGCTGCTAGCCAGTTATACAAGGCTGTCAGCTTGTTATACAAGGCTGCTAGCGTGTTATACAAGGCTGTCAGCTTGTTATACAAGGCTGCTAGCCAGTTATACAAGGCTGTCAGCTTGTTATACAAGGCTGCTAGCGTGTTATACAAGGCTGTCAGCTTGTTATACAAGGCTGCTAGCCAGTTATACAAGGCTGTCAGCTTGTTATACAAGGCTGCTAGCGTGTTATACAAGGCTGTCAGCTTGTTATACAAGGCTGCTAGCGAGTTATACAAGGTTGTCAACTTGTTATACAAGGCTGTCAGCTTGTTATACAAGGCTGTCAGCTTGTTATACAAGGCTGTCAGCTTGTTATACAAGGTTGTCAACTTGTTATACAAGGCTGTCAGCTTGTTATACAGGGCTGTCAGCTTGTTATGCAAGGCTGTCAGCTTTTTATGCAAGGCTGTCAGCTTGTTATGCAAGGCTGTCAGCTTGTTATACAAGGCTGCTAGTGTGTTATTCAGGGCTGTCAGCTTGTTATACAAGGCTGTCAGCTTGTTATAAAAGGCTGTCAGCTTGTTATACAAGGCTACCAGCTTGTTACACAAGGCTGTCAGCGTGTTATACAAGTTTGTCAGTGTGTTATGCAAGGCTGTCAGCTTGTTATACAAAGCTGCTAGCGTGTTATACAATACTCTCAGCTTGTTATACAAGACTGTCAGCGTGTTATGCAAGGCTGTCAGCTTGTTATGCAAGGCTGCTAGCGTGTTATACGAGACTGTTAGCTTGTTATACAAGGCTGTCAGCTTGTTATACAAGGCTGCTAGTGTGTTATTCAGGGCTGTCAGCTTGTTATACAAGGCTGTCAGCTTGTTATAAAAGGCTGTCAGCTTGTTATAAAAGGCTGTCAGCGTTTTATACAAGACTGTCAGCTTGTTATACAAGGCTGCTAGCGTGTTATACAAAGCTGTCAGCTTGTTATACAAAGCTGTCAGCTTGTTATACACGGCTGTCAGCTTGTTATACGAAGCACTCTGCTTGTTGTACAAGACTGTCAGCTTGTTATACAAAACTGTCAGCTTGGTATACAAGGCTGTCAGTGTGTTATACAAGGCTGTCAGCCTGTTACACAAGGCTGCTAGCGTGTTATACAAGGCTGTCAGCTTATCATACAAGGCTGTCAGCTTCTTATACAACGCTACCATCTTGTACAAAGCTGTCAGCTTGTTATACAAGGCTGCTAGCAATTATACAAGGCTGTCAGCGTGTTATACAAGGCTGTCAGCTTGTTATACAAGGCTGTCAGCTTGTTATGCAAAGCTGTCAGCGTGTTATACAAGGCTATCAGCTTGTTTTACAAGGCTGTCAGCGTATCATACAAGGCTGTCAGCTTGTTATACAAGGCTGTCACTTGTTATACAAGACTTTTAGCTTATTATACAAGGCTGTCAGCTTGTTAAAAAAAAAGGCTGCTAGCGTGTTATACAAGGCTGTCAGCGTGTTATACAAGGCTCTCAGCTTATCATACAAGGCAGTCAGCGTGTTATACAAGGCTGTCAGCTTGTCATACAAGGCTGACAGCTTGTTATACAAGGCTGTCAGTTTGTTATGCAAGGCTGTCTCCTTGTTATATAAGGCTGTCACCTTGTCATACAAAGCTGTCAGCTTGTTATACAAGGCTATCAGCGTGTTATAAAGGCTTTCAGCTTGTTATACAAAGCTGTCAGCTTGTTATAGAAGGCTGCTAGCGTGTTATACAAGGCTGCTAGCGTGTTATACAAGGCTGTCAGCGTGTTATACAAGCCTGTCAGCGTGTTATACAAGGCTGTCAGCGTGTTATACAAGGCTGTCAGCATGTTATACAAGGCTGTCAGCTTGTTATACAAGGCTGTCAGCATGTTATACAAGGCTGTCAGCTTGTTTTACAAGGTTGCCAGCTTGTTATATAAGACTGTCATCGTGTTATACAAGACTGTCAGCGTGTTATACAAGGGTGTCGGCATGTTATACAAGGCTGTCAGATTATTATACAAGGCTGTCAGCGTGTTATACAAGGCTTTTGAGCTTGTTATACAAGGCTGTTAGCTTGTTATAGAAGGATGCTAGCGTGTTATACAAGGCTGCTAGCGTGTTATACAAGGCTGTCAGCGTGTTATACAGGACTGACAGCGTGTTATACAAGTCTGTCAGCGTGTTATACAAGGGTGTCAGCATGTTATACAAGGTTGTCAGCTTGTTATACATGGCTGCCAGCGTGTTATACAAGGCTGTCAGCTTGCTATACAAGGCTGTCAACGTATTATACAAGGCCGTCAGCTTGTTATACAAGGCTGTCAGCGTGTTATACAAGGCTGTCAGCTTGTTATACAAGGCTGTCAGGAAAAAGCGAATAGGTGATAAGACGAAACCTGAGGAACACCATTATAGTTAGTACAGAACCTGAGGAACACCATTATAGTTAGTACAGAACCTGAGGAACACCATTATAGTTAGTACAGAACCTGAGGAACACCATTATAGTTAGTACAGAACCTGAGGAACACCATTATAGTTAGTACAGAACCTGAGGAACACCATTATAGTTAGTACAGAACCTGAGGAACACCATTATAGTTAGTACAGAAGGTGAGGAACACCATTATAGTTAGTACAGAAGGTGAGGAACACCATTATAGTTAGTACAGAACCTGAGGAACACCATTATAGTTAGTACAGAACCTGAGGAACACCATTATAGTTAGTACAGAAGGTGAGGAACACCATTATAGTTAGTACAGAAGGTGAGGAACACCATTATAGTTAGTACAGAAGGTGAGGAACACCATTATAGTTAGTACAGAACCTGAGGAACACCATTATAGTTAGTACAGAACCTGAGGAACACCATTATAGTTAGTACAGAACCTGAGGAACACCATTATAGTTAGTACAGAACCTGAGGAACACCATTATAGTTAGTACAGAACCTGAGGAACACCATTATAGTTAGTACAGAACCTGAGGAACACCATTATAGTTAGTACAGAACCTGAGGAACACCATTATAGTTAGTACAGAACCTGAGGAACACCATTATAGTTAGTACAGAAGGTGAGGAACACAAGTGTAGGTAGGACAATAGGAAGTCGCTGCTCCACCGACACAGAGAGAAAACGTCCAACATCAGGAAATGAAGTTCAGGAAGCAGACGTCTGACAACCTGTCAAGTGCTCTGGTGATGTGCAGGACTACGACACAAGTCCCCGAGCGAGGGGGACCTGAGGGGACTCATACAGGAGGGAGGGGGACCTGAGGGGACTCATACAGGAGGGAGGGGGACCTGACGGGACTCATACAGGAGGGAGGGGGACCTGACGGGACTCATACAGGAGGGAGGAGGACCTGAGGGGACTCATACAGGAGGGAGGGGGACCTGAGGGGATTCATACAGGAGGGAGGGGGACCTGAGGGGACTCATACAGGAGGGAGGGGGACCTGAGGGGATTCATACAGGAGGGAGGGGGACCTGAGGGGACTCATACAGGAGGGAGGGGGACCTGAGGGGACTCATACAGGAGGGAGGGGGACCTGACGGGACTCATACAGGAGGGAGGGGGACCTGAGGGGACTCATACAGGACAGATGAGCAGCAGACGCAGCTCTGCGAAATCCATGCTGGTGATCTGATGGTTGGGGACATGAGTCTCAGTGTGTGAGAAAAAGTGAGAGTTCAGGAGAGAGAGAGTTTCAGTGAGTGTGGTGAGTGGGAGTGAGAGTTCAGGAGAGAGAGAGTTTCAGTGAGTGTGGTGAGTGGGAGTGAGAGTTCAGGAGAGAGAGAGTTTCAGTGAGTGTGGTGAGTGGGAGTGAGAGTTCAGGAGAGAGAGAGTTTCAGTGAGTGTGGTGAGTGGGAGTGAGAGTTCAGGAGAGAGAGAGTTTCAGTGAGTGTGGTGAGTGGGAGTGAGAGTTCAGGAGAGAGAGAGTTTCAGTGAGTGTGGTGAGTGGGAGTGAGAGTTCAGGAGAGAGAGAGTTTCAGTGAGTGTGGTGAGTGGGAGTGAGAGTTCAGGAGAGAGAGGTTCAGTGAGTGTGGTGAGTGGGAGTGAGAGTTCAGGAGAGAGAGAGTTTCAGTGAGTGTGGTGAGTGGGAGTGAGAGTTCAGGAGAGAGAGAGTTTCAGTGAGTGTGGTGAGTGGGAGTGAGAGTTCAGGAGAGAGAGAGTTTCAGTGAGTGTGGTGAGTGGGAGTGAGAGTTCAGGAGAGAGAGAGTTTCAGTGAGTGTGGTGAGTGGGAGTGAGAGTTCAGGAGAGAGAGAGTTTCAGTGAGTGTGGTGAGTGGGAGTGAGAGTTCAGGAGAGAGAGAGTTCGAGAGTTTCAGTGAGTGTGGTGAGTGGGAGTGAGAGTTCAGGAGAGAGAGAGTTTCAGTGAGTGTGGTGAGTGGGAGTGAGAGTTCAGGAGAGAGAGAGTTTCAGTGAGTGTGGTGAGTGGGAGTGAGAGTTCAGGAGAGAGAGAGTTTCAGTGAGTGTGGTGAGTGGGAGTGAGAGTTCAGGAGAGAGAGAGTTTCAGTGAGTGTGGTGAGTGGGAGTGAGAGTTCAGGAGAGAGAGAGTTTCAGTGAGTGTGGTGAGTGGGAGTGAGAGTTCAGGAGAGAGAGAGTTTCAGTGAGTGTGGTGAGTGGGAGTGAGAGTTCAGGAGAGAGAGAGTTTCAGTGAGTGTGGTGAGTGGGAGTGAGAGTTCAGGAGAGAGAGAGTTTCAGTGAGTGTGGTGAGTGGGAGTGAGAGTTCAGGAGAGAGAGAGTTTCAGTGAGTGTGGTGAGTGGGAGTGAGAGTTCAGGAGAGAGAGAGTTTCAGTGAGTGTGGTGTGGTGAGTGGGAGTGAGAGTTCAGGAGAGAGAGAGTTTCAGTGAGTGTGGTGAGTGGGAGTGAGAGTTCAGGAGAGAGAGAGTTTCAGTGAGTGTGGTGAGTGGGAGTGAGAGTTCAGGAGAGAGAGAGTTTCAGTGAGTGTGGTGAGTGGGAGTGAGAGTTCAGGAGAGAGAGAGTTTCAGTGAGTGTGGTGAGTGGGAGTGAGAGTTCAGGAGAGAGAGAGTTTCAGTGAGTGTGGTGAGTGGGAGTGAGAGTTCAGGAGAGAGAGAGTTTCAGTGAGTGTGGTGAGTGGGAGTGAGAGCGACCTCCTGTGCTAGGGTTGGGCTGCACCAGGAGGGGCTGTCTGGAGGTGGGGAAAATGTGGTGTTTAGACAGATGACCACAACTGGATGTTCTCAACCTCATGAGTCAGGTCATCCTCATGAGTCAGGTCATCCTCATGAGTCAGGTCAACCTCATGAGTCAGGTCATCCTCATGAGTCAGGTCAACCTCATGAGTCAGGTCATCCTCATGAGTCAGGTCATCCTCATGAGTCAGGTCAACCTCATGAGTCAGGTCATCCTCATGAGTCAGGTCATCCTCATGAGTCAGGTCAACCTCATGAGTCAGGTCATCCTCATGAGTCAGGTCAACCTCATGAGTCAGGTCATCCTCATGAGACAGGTCAACCTCATGAGTCAGGTCATCCTCATGAGTCAGGTCAACCTCATGAGTCAGGTCATCCTCATGAGTCAGGTCAACCTCATGAGTCAGGTCATCCTCATGAGTCAGGTCATCCTCATGAGTCAGGTCAACCTTGTGAGTCAGGTCAACCTCATGAGTCAGGTCAACCTCATGAGTCAGGTCAACCTCATGAATCAGGTCAACCTCGTGAGTCAGGTCAACCTCGTGAGTCAGGTCAACCTCATGAGTCAGGTCAACCTCATGAATCAGGTCCTCATGAATCAGGTCAACCTCGTGAGTCAGGTCAACCTCGTTAGTCAGGTCAACCTCATGAATCAGGTCAACCTCGTGAGTCAGGTCAACCTCATGAATCAGGTCAACCTCATGAATCAGGTCAACCTAATGAGTCAGGTCAACCTTGTGAGTCAGGTCAACCTCATGAGTCAGGTCAACCTCATGAGTCAGGTCAACCTCATGAGTCAGGTCAACCTTGTGAGTCAGGTCAACCTCATGAGTCAGGTCAACCTCATGAGTCAGGTCATCCTCATGAGACAGGTCAACCTTGTGAGTCAGGTCAACCTCATGAGTCAGGTCAACCTCATGAATCAGGTCAACCTCATGAGTCAGGTCAACCTTGTGAGTCAGGTCAACCTCATGAGTCAGGTCATCCTCATGAGACAGGTCAACCTTGTGAGTCAGGTCAACCTCATGAGTCAGGTCAACCTCATGAATCAGGTCAACCTCATGAATCAGGTCAACCTCGTGAGTCAGGTCAACCTCATGAATCAGGTCAACCTCGTGAGTCAGGTCAACCTCATGAATCAGGTCAACCTCGTTAGTCAGGTCAACCTCATGAATCAGGTCAACCTCGTGAGTCAGGTCAACCTCGTGAGTCAGGTCAACCTCATGAATCAGGTCAACCTCGTGAGTCAGGTCAACCTCATGAGTCAGGTCAACCTCGTGAGTCAAGTCAACCTCGTGAGTCAGGTCAACCTCATGAATCAGGTCAACCTCATGAGTCAGGTCAACCTCATGAGTCAGGTCATCCTCATGAATCAGGTCAACCTCATGAGTCAGGTCAACCTCGTGAGTCAGGTCAACCTCATGAATCAGGTCAACCTCATGAATCAGGTCAACCTCATGAGTCAGGTCAACCTCGTGAGTCAGGTCAACCTCATGAGTCAGGTCAACCTCGTTAGTCAGGTCAACCTCATGAATCAGGTCAACCTCGTGAGTCAGGTCATCCTCATGAATCAGGTCAACCTCATGAGTCAGGTCAACCTCGTGAGTCAGGTCAACCTCATGAATCAGGTCAACCTCATGAGTCAGGTCAACCTCATGAGTCAGGTCAACCTCATGATCAGGTCAACCTCATGAGTCAGGTCAACCTCAGTGAGTCAGGTCAACCTCATGAATCAGGTCAACCTCGTGAGTCAGGTCAACCTCGTGAGTCAGGTCAACCTCATGAATCAGGTCAACCTCGTGAGTCAGGTCAACCTTGTGAGTCAGGTCAACCTCATGAATCAGGTCAACCTCGTGAGTCAGGTCAACCTTGTGAGTCAGGTCAACCTCATGAATCAGGTCAACCTCGTGAGTCAGGTCAACCTCATGAATCAGGTCAACCTCATGAGTCAGGTCAACCTCATGAGTCAGGTCAACCTCATGATCAGGTCAACCTCATGAGTCAGGTCATCCTCTGAGTCAGGTCAACTCTCATGAATCAGGTCAACCTATGATCAGGTCAACCTCGGAGCAGTAACTCATGAATCAGGTCAACTCATGATAGGTCAACCTGATGAGTCATGTCACCTGATGATATGATCAATCGTGATGAGTCATGGTCAACCTCATGAGATCAGTCATGACTCATGATGATCAGGTAACTGATGATGATCTGATGATCAGATCATGAGATATGATGATCTAACTATGATGATGATCATGATGATGTGATGACTCATGAGATAGTTCATCATGAATGATATTGAATCAGGTCAGATGAGTCAGGTGACAGATATGATCGTGAAGCAGACCTTTGATCAAATACATGATTGTCAACTTCTAGTCTGGTCAAGGTTCATCTCACACCAGTGTTACAATCGGTGGTTCCCTGAGTGATGAATACACTACCTAGCTATCAATTGTACATCTAGTATGAGTATGATCTGTTTACTATCTATCTTCTTGTCTGTAGTATATTGTTTACTATCATCTTCTTGTCCTGTAGTATATTGTTTATATATCTATCTTCTTGTCTGTAGTATATTGTTTACTATCTATCTTTTGTCCTGTATATATTGTTTACTATCTATCTTCTTGTCCTGTAGTATATTGTTTACTATCTATCTTCTTGTCCTGTAGTATATTGTTGACTATCTATCTTCTTGTCCTGTAGTATATTGTTTACTATCTATCTTCTTGTCCTGTAGTATATTGTTTACTATCTATCTTCTTGTCCTGTAGTATATTGTTTACTATCTATCTTCTTGTCCTGTAGTATATTGTTTACTATCTATCTTCTTGTCCTGTAGTATATTGTTTACTATCTATCTTCTTGTCCTGTAGTATATTGTTTACTATCTATCTTCTTGTCCTGTAGTATATTGTTTACTATCTATCTTCTTGTCCTGTAGTATATTGTTTACTATCTATCTTCTTGTCCTGTAGTATATTGTTTACTATCTATCTTCTTGTCCTGTAGTATATTGTTTACTATCTATCTTCTTGTCCTGTAGTATATTGTTTACTATCTATCTTCTTGTCCTGTAGTATATTGTTTACTATCTATCTTCTTGTCCTGTAGTATATTGTTTACTATCTATCTTCTTGTCCTGTAGTATATTGTTTACTATCTATCTTCTTGTCCTGTAGTATATTGTTTACTATCTATCTTCTTGTCCTGTAGTATATTGTTTACTATCTATCTTCTTGTCCTGTAGTATATTGTTTACTATCTATCTTCTTGTCCTGTAGTATATTGTTTACTATCTATCTTCTTGTCTTGTAGTATATTGTTTACTATCTATCTTCTTGTCCTGTAGTATATTGTTTACTATCTATCTTCTTGTCCTGTAGTATATTGTTTACTATCTATCTTCTTGTCCTGTAGTATATTGTTTACTATCTTCTTGTCCTGTAGTATATTGTTTACTATCTATCTTCTTGTCCTGTAGTATATTGTTTACTATCTATCTTCTTGTCCTGTAGTATATTGTTTACTATCTATCTTCTTGTCTTGTAGTATATTGTTTACTATCTATCTTCTTGTCCTGTAGTATATTGTTTACTATCTATCTTCTTGTCCTGTAGTATATTGTTTACTATCTATCTTCTTGTCTTGTAGTATATTGTTTACTATCTATCTTCTTGTCTTGTAGTATATTGTTTACTATCTATCTTCTTGTCTTGTAGTATATTGTTTACTATCTATCTTCTTGTCTTGTAGTATATTGTTGACTATCTATCTTGTCTTGTAGTATATTGTTTACTATCTATCTTTCTTCCTAGTATATTGTTACTATCTATCTTGTCTTGTAGTTATGTTTACTATCTATCTTCTTGTCTTGTAGTATATTGTTTACTATCTATCTTCTTGTCCTGTAGTATATTGTTTACTATCTATCTTCTTGTCTGTAGCTATATTGTTTACTATCTATCTTCTTGTCCTGTAGCTATATTGTTTACTATCTATCTTCTTGTCCTTGTATATATTTTTGTTTTACTATCTATCTTCTTGTCTTGTAGTATATTGTTTACTATCTATCTTCTTGTCCTGTAGTATATTGTTTACTATCTATCTTCTTGTCTTGTAGTATATTGTTTACTATCTATCTCTTGTACTGTAGTATATTGTTTACTATCTATCTTCTTGTCCTGTAGTATATTGTTTACTATCTATCTTCTTGTCCTGTAGTATATTGTTTACTATCTATCTTCTTGTCCTGTAGTATATTGTTTACTATCTATCTTCTTGTCCTGTTCTATATTGTTTACTATCTATCTTGTCCTGTAGTATATTGTTTACTATCTATCTTCTTGTCCTGTAGTATATTGTTTACTATCTATCTTGTCTTGTAGTATATTGTTTACTATCTATCTTCTTGTCCTGTAGTATATTGCTTACTATCTATCTTCTTGTCCTGTAGTATATTGTTTACTATCTATCTTCTTGTCCTGTAGTATATTGTTTACTATCTATCTTTTTGTCCTGTAGTATATTGTTTACTATCTATCTTCTTGTCTTGTAGTATATTGTTTACTATCTATCTTTTTGTCCTGTAGTATATTGTTTACTATGTATCTTCTTGTCTTGTAGTATATTGATTACTGTCTATCTTCTTGTCCTGTAGTATATTGTTTACTATCTATCTTGTCTTGTAGTATATTGTTTACTATCTCTCTTCTTGTCTTGTAGTATATTGTTTACTATCTATCTTCTTGTCCTGTAGTATATTGTTTACTATCTATCTTCTTGTCCTGTAGTATATTGTTTACTATCTATCTTCTTGTCCTGTAGTATATTGTTTACTATCTATCTTCTTGTCCTGTCGTATATTGTTTACTATCTTCTTGTCCTGTAGTATATTGTTTACTATCTATCTTCTTGTCCTGTAGTATATTGTTTACTATCTATCTTCTTGTCCTGTAGTATATTGTTTACTATCTATCTTCTTGTCCTGTAGTATATTGTTTCATCATGTCCATCTATTTTGTGTTTCCCTGATGTAGTTTTGTCATATGCTGGCCCAACCAACTCTCTGTATGTGTGTCTGTCTGCTTGAGTGAGTGTGTGTGTGTGTGTGTGTGTGTGTGTGTGTGTGTGTGTGTGTGTCTGCTGGTCATACTGCTGGACGCTGAGGTTGCTCCTCCCTCCCTGCTACACCACAGGTCATGTGTTGACCCCACACGGAGCCAAGACGTCTACATCAGGTAACCTCCTGACATGGTTGTAGACTTGTACATTCAGGGTATTCCCACCAGACCCTGCCATTACCTGTTGGTGATCTCTTACTTGTATTGTACGGGGAGGTAGTGGTACACTGGTGGGGCCCATCTCTTGTACTGTACGGGGAGGTAGTGGTACACTGGTGGGGGCCCATCTCTTGTACTGTACGGGGAGGTAGTGGTACACTGGTGGGGGCCCATCTCTTGTACTGTACGGGGAGGTAGTGGTACACTGGTGGGGCCCATCTCTTGTACTGTACGGGGAGGTAGTGGTACACTGGTGGGGGCCCATCTCTTGTACTGTACGGGGAGGTAGTGGTACACTGGTGGGGGCCCCATCTCTTGTACTGTACGGGGAGGTAGTGGTACACTGGTGGGGGCCCATCTCTTGTTCTGTCCCTAATGCAGTAATGTGGGCTGGTACAGTAGTGTGGGCTGGTACAGTAGTGTGGGCTGGTACAGTAGTGTGGGCTGGTGCAGTAGTGTGGGCTGGTACAGTAGTGTGGGCTGGTACAGTAGTGTGGGCTGGTGCAGTAGTGTGGGCTGGTACAGTAGTGTGGGCTGGTACAGTAGTGTGGGCTGGTGCAGTAGTGTGGGCTGGTGCAGTAGTGTGGGCTGGTACAGTAGTGTGGGCTGGTGCAGTAGTGTGGGCTGGTGCAGTAGTGTGGGCTGGTACAGTAGTGTGGGCTGGTACAGTAGTGTGGGCTGGTGCAGTAGTGTGGGCTGGTACAGTAGTGTGGGCTGGTACAGTAGTGTGGGCTGGTACAGTAGTGTGGGCTGGTGCAGTAGTGTGGGCTGGTGCAGTAGTGTGGGCTGGTACAGTAGTGTGGGCTGGTGCAGTAGTGTGGGCTGGTACAGTAGTGTGGGCTGGTACAGTAGTGTGGGCTGGTGCAGTAGTGTGGGTTGGTACAGTAGTGTGGGCTGGTGCAGTAGTGTGGGCTGGTGCAGTAGTGTGGGCTGGTGCAGTAGTGTGGGCTGGTACAGTAGTGTGGGCTGGTGCAGTAGTGTGGGTTGGTACAGTAGTGTGGGCTGGTACAGTAGTGTGGGCTGGTACAGTAGTGTGGGCTGGTGCAGTAGTGTGGGTTGGTACAGTAGTGTGGGTTGGTGCAGTAGTGTGGGTTGGTGCAGTAGTGTGGGCTGGTGCAGTAGTGTGGGCTGGTACAGTAGTGTGGGCTGGTACAGTAGTGTGGGCTGGTGCAGTAGTGTGGGCTGGTGCAGTAGTGTGGGCTGGTACAGTAGTGTGGGCTGGTACAGTAGTGTGGCCAGAGGGTGGCATAGTGATGCTAGGACATCATAATACAGAGGTCATCTGTGGCACAGTGACCCCGATAGATGTTTGAGTGAGCCAGTGTGGCATAGCGGAGCTGGGTGTGTGACCAAGACGGAGCAGGAGCCGCCATGATAGTAGACACAGCGATCGTGTTTGGCTCAGTCGTCTATCGTGTGGCCCTGGGAGACTGCCTTCCCTCCCACCTGATGCCATCTTTAGAATCCACCACGTCTCCTTCCTCCTCACAGCTGGCCATTAAAGAGACAGAAGGTCACCTAACCATCTATCCAGAAAGCTGGTGAAGGATGTATTACGTGTCACCAACTGTGTGTCAGGCTCATGGAAAACCCCATATCTGTACAATGATATGATAATCTGGGCGTCTGCCCGGACAGGTGAACTACGGGAATCCCATGACGTGAAATCGTGAACTGTTGTATGTGTATGTTTGGTGCCACACAACCACAACAACTATGGTGAAAATGGAATGTATGCAGTGGGAGGTTAACGTACTTGGCCTGTGTGTGTGTGTGTGTGTGTGTGTGTGTGTGTGTGTGTCTATGTTCACAGGGCAGACCATATCTGTGTCATGGTCAACAGGTGCGACATAGCCAGGATTTTCCCGGGGGGGTGGAGTAAGGGAGTGGACCACGATTACGCTGCAAGGATCGCTAGTGAACTGGGAAATACGCCAAGCAAGGCCGGGGGGCCGGACCAGACGCCAGCCCACCTCCTCTGGCATATCTGGAGGAAAATAACTTTATAATACCAGCAAACTTTACCTTACAATAACACAACCCTTACAATAACCAAGTGTAAGACAACACAACCCTTACAATAACCAAGTGTAAGACAACACAACCCTTACAACAACCAAGTGTAAGACAACACAATAACACAACACAACCCTTACAATAACCAAGTGTAACACAACACAACCCTTACAATAACCAAGTGTAAGACAACACAACCCTTACAATAACCAAGTGTAAGACAACACAACCCTTACAATAACCAAGTGTAAGACAACACAACCCTTACAATAACCAAGTGTAACACAACACAACCCTTACAATAACCAAGTGTAAAACAACACAACCCTTACAATAACCAAGTGTAAGACAACACAATAACACAACACAACCCTTACAATAACCAAGTGTAAGACAACACAATAACACAACACAACCCTTACAATAACCAAGTGTAAGACAACACAATAACACAACACAACCCTTACAATAACCAAGTGTAAGATAACACAATAACACAACACAACCCTTACAATAACCAAGTGTAAGACAACACAATAACACAACACAACCCTTACAATAACCAAGTGTAAGACAACACAACCCTTACAATAACCAAGTGTAAGACAACACAATAACACAACACAACCCTTACAATAACCAAGTGTAAGACAACACAACCCTTACAATAACCAAGTGTAAGACAACACAACCCTTACAATAACCAAGACAACACAACCCTTACAATAACCAAGTGTAAAACAACACAACCCTTACAATAACCAAGTGTAAGACAACACAACCCTTACAATAACCAAGTGTAAGACAACACAACCCTTACAATAACCAAGTGTAAAACAACACAACCCTTACAATAACCAAGTGTAAAACAACACAACCCTTACAATAACCAGGTGTAAGACAATACAACCCTTACAATAACCAAGTGAAAGACAACACATCTCTTACAATAACCAGGTGTAAGACAACACAACCCTTACAATAACCAAGTGTAAGACAACACAACCCTTACAATAACCAAGTGTAAAACAACACAACCCTTACAATAACCAAGTGTAAAACAACACAACCCTTACAATAACCAGGTGTAAGACAATACAACCCTTACAATAACCAAGTGTAAGACAACACATCTCTTACAATAACCAGGTGTAAGACAACACAACCCTTACAATAACCAGGTGTAAGACAACACAACCCTTACAATAACCAGGTGTAAGACAACACAACCCTTACAATAACCAAGTGTAAGACAACACAACCCTTACAATAACCAAGACAACACAACCCTTACAATAACCAAGTGTAAAACAACACAACCCTTACAATAACCAAGTGTAAGACAACACAACCCTTACAATAACCAGGTGTAAGACAATACAAGTCCATTACAAATATAATTTGAACAAACTTGAACGATAAACCAATGAGCCATTTTTCTTGTTAACTTGAACTATTATGAAGACATTGTCAGTTTGGCTGACACACTTCTCTCCGGTATAATAACATTGCATCACTTGAACATGACAGACAGACTTCCTTCCTTCCTCTGTATTTTGCTTCATATTTAAGAGCTTGTGCTTCCCTCTGATCACTGTGGATTTTGGAATTTTGTTGAACATTTTGGTGTTCAGGAGAAATGTCTGGATGGTTTTGGATTGAGGTAATCCTTCAGCTGGATCATTCTTGTGACTTGTTGATGTTGACGTCTCCAGAACTGTCTCCAAGTTCTTCAATCATTTCCTTGACATGTACCAGCACTTGATCCTTCTGCTCTTGTAATGGCAGCTGGTCCAGTTTGGACCTTGTGATGGCAGCTGGTCCAGTTTGAACCTTGTGATAGAAGCTGGTCCAGTTTGAACCTTGTAATAGAAGCTGGTCCAGTTTGAACCTTGTGACGGAAGCTGGTCCAGTTTGAACCTTGTAATAGAAGCTGGTCCAGTTTGAACCTTGGGTCCAAAATGTATTAGGTCCATATGTATGAGGCACGTGAACTAGGCTATGTGTGAGACACGTGAACCTCATTACAGCGGACAGGAAGGGTTGTACTGCCTCATGACAGCAGACAGCAAGGGTTGTACTGCATCATGACAGCAGACAGCAAGGGTTGTACTGCCTCATGAGAGCGGACAGCAAGGGTTGTACTGCCTCATGACAGCAGACAGCAAGGGTTGTACTGCCTCATGAGAGTGGACAGCTAGGGTTGTACTGCCTCATGACAGCGGACAGGAAGTGTTGTACTGCCTCATGACAGCGGACAGCAAGGGTTGTACTGCCTCATGACAGCAGACAGCAAGGGTTGTACTGCCTCATCACAGCGGACAGCAAGGGTTGTACTGCCTCATGACAGCGGACAGCAAGGGTTGTACTGCCTCATGACAGCAGACAGCAAGGGATGTACTGCCTCATGACAGCAGACAGCAAGGGTTGTACTGCCTCATGACAGCAGACAGCAAGGGTTGTACTGCATCATGACAGCAGACAGCAAGGGTTGTACTGCCTCATGACAGCAGACAGCAAGGGTTGTACTGCCTCATGACAGCAGACAGCAAGGGTTGTACTGCCTCATGACAGCAGACAGCAAGGGTTGTACTGCCTCATGACAGCGGACAGGAAGGGTTGTACTGCCTCATGACAGCGGACAGCAAGGGTTGTACTGCCTCATGACAGTGGACAGCAAGGGTTGTACTGCCTCATGACAGCACACAGGAAGGGTTGTACTGCCTCATGACAGCGGACAGGAAGGGTTGTACTGCCTCATGACAGCGGACAGCAAGGGTTGTACTGCCTCATGACAGCGGACAGCAAGGGTTGTACTGCCTCATGACAGTGGACAGCGAGGGTTGTACTGCCTCATGACAGCAGACAGCAAGGGTTGTACTGCCTCATGACAGCGGATAGGAAGGGTTGTACTTCCTTATGACAGCGGACAGCAAGGGTTGTACTCCCTCATGACAGCGGACAGCAAGGGTTGTACTGCCTCATGACAGCAGACAGCAAGGGTTGTACTGCCTCATGACAGCAGACAGGCAGGGTTGTACTGCCTCATGACAGCAGACAGCAAGGGTTGTACTGCCTCATGACAGTGGACAGCAAGGGTTGTACTGCCTCATGACAGCAGACAGCAAGGGTTGTACTGCCTCATCACAGTGGACAGCAAGGGTTGTACTGCCTCATGACAGCGGACAGGAAGGGTTGTACTGCCTCATGACAGCGGACAGCAAGGGTTGTACTGCCTCATGACAGCAGACAGCAAGGGTTGTACTGCCTCATGACAGCAGACAGCAAGGGTTGTACTGCATCATGACAGCGGACAGGAAGGGTTGTATTGCCTCATGACAGCAGACAGCAAGGGTTGTACTGCCTCATGACAGCAGACAGGAAGGGTTGTACTGCCTCATGACAGCAGACAGCAAGGGTTGTACTGCCTCATGACAGTAGACAGCAAAGGTTGTACTGCCTCATGACAGCGGACAGCAAGGGTTGTACTGCCTCATGACAGTGGACAGCGAGGGTTGTACTGCCTCATGACAGCAGACAGGAAGGGTTGTACTGCCTCATGACAGCAGACAGGAAGGGTTGTACTGCCTCATGACAGCGGACAGGAAGGGTTGTACTGCCTCATGATAGCGGACAGGAAGGGTTGTACTGCCTCATGACAGCAGACAGGAAGGGTTGTACTGCCTCATGACAGCAGACAGGAAGGGTTGTACTGCCTCATGACAGCGGACAGGAAGGGTTGTACTGCCTCATGACAGCAGACAGCAAGGGTTGTACTGCCTCATGACAGCAGAGAGGAGGGTTGTACTGCCTCATGACAGCAGACAACAAGGGTTGTACTGCCTCATGACAGCAGACAGGAAGGGTTGTACTGCATCATGACAGTGGACAGCTAGGGTTGTACTGCCTCATGACAGCAGACAGCAAGGGTTGTACTGCCTCATGACAGCGGATAGGAAGGGTTGTACTGTCTCATGACAGCGGACAGCAAGGGTTGTACTGCCTCATGACAGTGGACAGCAAGGGTTGTACTGCCTCAAGACAGCGGACAGCAAGGGTTGTACTGCCTCATGACAGTGGACAGCAAGGGTTGTACTGCCTCATGACAGCGGACAGCAAGGATTGTACTGCCTCATGACAGTGGACAGCAAGGGTTGTACTGCCTCATGACAGCAGACAGCAAGGGTTGTACTGCCTCATCACAGTGGACAGCAAGGGTTGTACTGCCTCATGACAGCGGAGAGCAAGGGTTGTACTGCCTCATGACAGTGGACAGCAAGGGTTGTACTGCCTCATGACAGCGGACAGCAAGGGTTGTACTGCCTCATGACAGTGGACAGCAAGGGTTGTACTGCATCATGACAGCAGACAGGAAGGGTTGTACTGCCTCATGACAGCAGACAGCAAGGGTTGTACTGCCTCATGACAGCGGACAGGAAGGGTTGTACTGCCTCATGACAGTGGACAGCAAGGGTTGTACTGCATCATGACAGCAGACAGGAAGGGTTGTACTGCCTCATGACAGTGGACAGCAAGGGTTGTACTGCCTCATGACAGTGGACAGCAAGGGTTGTACTGCCTCATGACAGCGGACAGGAAGGGTTGTACTGCCTCATGACAGCAGACAGCAAGGGTTGTACTGCCTCATGACAGCGGACAGCAAGGGTTGTACTGCCTCATGACAGCAGACAGGAAGGGTTGTACTGCCTCATGACAGCGGACAGCAAGGGTTGTACTGCCTCATGACAGTAGACAGCAAGGGTTGTACTGCCTCATGACAGCAGACAGCAAGGGTTGTACTGCCTCATGACAGCGGACAGCAAGGGTTGTACTGCCTCATGACAGCGGACAGCAAGGGTTGTACTGCCTCATGACAGCGGACAGCAAGGGTTGTACTGCCTCATGACAGCGGACAGCAAGGGTTGTACTGCCTCATGACAGCAGACAGCAAGGGTTGTACTGCCTCATGACAGCGGACAGGAAGGGTTGTACTGCCTCATGACAGCGGACAGCAAGGGTTGTACTGCCTCATGACAGCGGACAGCAAGGGTTGTACTGCCTCATGACAGCGGACAGCAAGGGTTTTTACTGCCTCATGACAGCAGACAGCAAGGGTTGTACTGCCTCATGACAGCAGACAGCAAGGGTTGTACTGCCTCATGATAGCGGACAGGAAGGGTTGTACTGCCTCATGACAGCGGACAGCAAGGGTATACTGCCTCATGACAGCGGACAGCAAGGGTTGTACTGCATCATGACAGCGGACAGCAAGGGTTGTACTGCCTCATGACAGCGGAGAGCAAGGGTTGTAATGCCTCATGACAGCGGACAGCAAGGGTTGTACTGCCTCATGACAGCAGACAGCAAGGGTTGTACTGCCTCATGACAGCGGACAGCAAGGGTTGTACTGCCTCATGACAGCGGACAGCAAGGGTTGTACTGCCTCATGACAGCGGACAGCAAGGGTTGTACTGCCTCATGACAGCGGACAGCAAGGGTTGTACTGCCTCATGACAGTGGACAGCAAGGGTTGTACTGCCTTATGACAGTGGACAGCAAGGGTTGTACTGCCTCATGACAGTGGACAGCAAGGGCTGTACTGCCTCATGACAGTAAACAGCAAGGGTTGTACTACCTCATGACAGCGGACAGGAAGGGTTGTACTGCCTCATGACTGCGGACAGCAAGGGTTGTACTGCCTCATGACAGCGGACAGCAAGGGTTGTACTGCATCATGACAGCGGACAGCAAGGGTTGTACTGCCTCATGACGGTGGACAGGAAGGGTTGTACTGCCTCATGACAGCGGACAGCAAGGTTTGTACTGCCTCATGACAGCGGAGAGCAAGGGTTGTACTGCCTCATGACAGTGGACAGGAAGGGTTGTACTGCCTCATGACAGCAGACAGCAAGGGTTGTACTGCCTCATGACAGTGGACAGCAAGAGTTGTACTACCTTACAACAGCAGACAGCAAGGGTTGTACTGCCTCATGACAGCAGACAGCAAGGGTTGTACTGCCTCATGACAGTAGACAGCAAGGGTTGTACTGCCTCATGACAGTGGACAGCAAGGGTTGTACTGCCTCATGACAGTGGACAGCAAGGGTTGTACTGCCTCATGACAGTAGACAGCAAGGGTTGTACTGCCTCATGACAGCGGACAGCATGGGTTGTACTGCCTTATGACAGTGGACAGCAAGGGTTGTACTACCTCATGACAGCGGAGAGCAAGGGTTGTAATGCCTCATGACAGTAGACAGTAAGGGCTGTACTGCCTCATGACAGCGGACAGGAAGGGTTGTACTGCCTCATGACAGCGGAAAGGAAGGGTTGTACTGCCTCATGACAGCGGACAGCAAGGGTTGTACTGCCTCATGACAGCGGACAGCAAGGGTTGTACTGCCTCATGACAGCGGACAGCAAGGGTTGTACTGCCTCATGACAGCAGACAGAAAGGGTTGTACTGCCTCATGACGGTAGACAGGAAGGGTTGTACTGCCTCATGACAGCAGACAGCAAGGGTTGTACTGCCTCATGACAGTAGACAACAAGGGTAGTACTGCCTCATGACAGCGGACAGGAAGGGTTGTACTGCCTCATGACAGCAGGCAGCAAGGGTTGTACTGCCTCATGACAGCAGACAGCAAGGGTTGTACTGCCTCATGACAGTAGACAGCAAAGGTTGTACTGCCCCATGACAGCGGACAGCAAGGGTTGTACTGCCTCATGACAGTGGACAGCAAGGGTTGTACTGCCTTATGACAGCAGACTGCAAGGGTTGTACTGCCTCATGACAGCAGACAGGAAGGGTTGTACTGCCTTATGACAGTGTACAGCAAGGGTTGTACTGCCTCATGACAGTGGACAGCAAGGGTTGTACTGCCTTATGACAGCGGACAGCAAGGGTAGTACTGCCTCATGACAGCGGACAGCAAGGGTTGTACTGCCTCATGACAGCAGACAGCAAGGGTTGTACTGCCTCATGACAGCAGACAGCAAGGGTTGTACTGCCTCATGACAGTAGACAACAAGGGTTGTACTGCCTCATGACAGCAGACAGCAAGGGTTGTACTGCCTCATGACAGTAGACAGCAAGGGTTGTACTGCCTCATGACAGCGGACAGCAAGGATTGTACTGCCTCATGACAGCAGACAGCAAGGGTTGTACTGCCTCATGACAGCAGACAGGAAGGGTTGTACTGCCTCATGACAGTAGACAGCAAAGGTTGTACTGCCTCATGACAGCGGAGAGCAAGGGTTGTACTGCCTCATGACAGTGGACAGCAAGGGTTGTACTGCCTTATGACAGCAGACAGCAAGGGTTGTACTGCCTCATGACAGCAGACAGCAAAGGTTGTACTGCCTCATGACAGCGGACAGCAAGGGTTGTACTGCCTCATGACAGTGGACAGTAAGGGTTGTACTGCCTCATGACAGCGGACAGCAAGGGTTGTACTGCCTCATGACAGCGGACAGCAAGGGTTGTACTGCCTCATGACAGTGGACAGCAAGGGTTGTACTGCTTCATGACAGCAGACAGCAAGGGTTGTACTGCCTCATGACAGCAGGACACTGGCACACGCAGGTCCCCAGCTGGACACTGGAACACCCAGGTCCCCAGCTGGACACTGGCACACGCAGGTCCCCAGCTGGACACTGGAACACCCAGGTCCCCAGCTGGACACTGGAACACCCAGGTCCCCAGCTGGACACTGGCACACGCAGGTCCCCAGCTGGACACTGGAACACCCAGGTCCCCAGCTGGACACTGGCACACGCAGGTCCCCAGCTGGACACTGGAACACCCAGGTCCCCAGCTGGACACTGGAACACCCAGGTCCCCAGCTGGACACTGGAACACCCAGGTCCCCAGCTGGACACTGGAACACCCAGATCCCCAGTTGGACCCTGGCACACGCAGGTCCCCAGCTGGACTCTGGAACACCCAGGTCCCCAGCTAGACACTGGAACACCCAGGTCCCCAGCTGGACACTGGCACACGCAGGTCCCCAGCTGGACACTGGAACACCCAGGTCCCCAGCTGGACACTGGAACACCCAGGTCCCAAGCTGGACACTGGAACACCCAGGTCCCCAGCTGGACACTGGCACACGCAGGTCCCCAGCTGGACACTGGAACACCCAGGTCCCCAGCTGGACACTGGAACACCCAGATCCCCAGTTGGACCCTGGCACACGCAGGTCCCCAGCTGGACTCTGGAACACCCAGGTCCCCAGCTAGACACTGGAACACCCAGGTCCCCAGCTGGACACTGGCACACGCAGGTCCCCAGCTGGACACTGGAACACCCAGGTCCCAAGCTGGACACTGGAACACCCAGGTCCCCAGCTGGACACTGGCACACGCAGGTCCCCAGCTGGACACTGGAACACCCAGGTCCCCAGCTGGACACTGGAACACGCAGGTCCCCAGCTGGACACTGGCACACGCAGGTCCCCAGCTGGACACTGGAACACCCAGGTCCCCAGCTGGACACTGGAACACCCAGGTCCCCAGCTGGACACTGGCACACGCAGGTCCCCAGCTGGACACTGGCACACGATGCGGTGCAGACACCAGCTGGCTGGAGCGGTTGTTATTGTTGCATCACAACCAACCAACACACATTTCACAACGGCTGATCATCGCCCCAGCTAGTTCATGTATGTTGTACCTGCTGAACATAACAATGATAATAATTTTTTTTTTTTTTATTTTGCTTTGTCGCTGTCTCCCGCGTTTGCGAGGTAGCGCAAGGAAACAGACGAAAGAAATGGCCCAACCCCCCCCATACACTTGTATATACATACGTCCACACACGCAAATATACATACCTACACAGCTTTCCATGGTTTACCCCAGACGCTTCACATGCCTTGATTCAATCCACTGACAGCGCGTCAACCCCGGTATACCACATCGCTCCAATTCACTCTATTCCTTGCCCTCCTTTCACCCTCCTGCATGTTCAGGCCCCGATCACACAAAATCTTTTTCACTCCATCTTTCCACCTCCAATTTGGTCTCCCTCTTCTCCTCGTT
>NC_092266.1:8738781-8751281 GCF_036320965.1 Panulirus ornatus | reverse complement strand
AGGTCTGTGTGTGTCTGTCGTGTGCACAGGTACCTCAGGTCTGTGTGTGTCTGTCGTGTGCACAGGTACCTCAGGTCTGTGTGTGTCTGTCGTGTGCACAGGTACCTCAGGTCTGTGTGTGTCTGTTGTGTGCACAGGTACCTCAGGTCTGTGTGTGTCTGTCGTGTGCACAGGTACCTCAGGTCTGTGTGTGTCTGTCGTGTGCACAGGTACCTCAGGTCTGTGTGTGTCTGTCGTGTGCACAGGTACCTCAGGTCTGTGTGTGTCTGTCGTGTGCACAGGTACCTCAGGTCTGTGTGTGTCTGTCGTGTGCACAGGTACCTCAGGTCTGTGTGTGTCTGTCGTGTGCACAGGTACCTCAGGTCTGTGTGTGTCTGTCGTGTGCACAGGTACCTCAGGTCTGTGTGTGTCTGTCGTGTGCACAGGTACCTCAGGTCTGTGTGTGTCTGTCGTGTGCACAGGTACCTCAGGTCTGTGTGTGTCTGTTGTGTGCACAGGTACCTCAGGTCTGTGTGTGTCTGTCGTGTGCACAGGTACCTCAGGTCTGTGTGTGTCTGTCGTGTGCACAGGTACCTCAGGTCTGTGTGTGTCTGTCGTGTGCACAGGTACCTCAGGTCTGTGTGTGTCTGTCGTGTGCACAGGTACCTCAGGTCTGTGTGTGTCTGTCGTGTGCACAGGTACCTCAGGTCTGTGTGTGTCTGTCGTGTGCACAGGTATCTCAGGTCTGTGTGTGTCTGTTGTGTGCACAGGTACCTCAGGTCTGTGTGTGTCTGTCGTGTGCACAGGTACCTCAGGTCTGTGTGTGTCTGTCGTGTGCACAGGTACCTCAGGTCTGTGTGTGTCTGTCGTGTGCACAGGTACCTCAGGTCTGTGTGTGTCTGTCGTGTGCACAGGTACCTCAGGTCTGTGTGTGTCTGTCGTGTGCACAGGTACCTCAGGTCTGTGTGTGTCTATCGTGTGCACAGGTACCTCAGGTCTGTGTGTGTCTGTCGTGTGCACAGGTACCTCAGGTCTGTGTGTGTCTGTCGTGTGCACAGGTACCTCAGGTCTGTGTGTGTCTGTCGTGTGCACAGGTACCTCAGGTCTGTGTGTGTCTGTCGTGTGCACAGGTACCTCAGGTCTGTGTGTGTCTGTCGTGTGCACAGGTACCTCAGGTCTGTGTGTGTCTGTCGTGTGCACAGGTACCTCAGGTCTGTGTGTGTCTGTCGTGTGCACAGGTACCTCAGGTCTGTGTGTGTCTGTCGTGTGCACAGGTACCTCAGGTCTGTGTGTGTCTGTCGTGTGCACAGGTACCTCAGGTCTGTGTGTGTCTGTCGTGTGCACAGGTACCTCAGGTCTGTGTGTGTCTGTCGTGTGCACAGGTACCTCAGGTCTGTGTGTGTCTGTCGTGTGCACAGGTACCTCAGGTCTGTGTGTGTCTGTCGTGTGCACAGGTACCTCAGGTCTGTGTGTGTCTGTCGTGTGCACAGGTACCTCAGGTCTGTGTGTGTCTGTCGTGTGCACAGGTACCTCAGGTCTGTGTGTGTCTGTCGTGTGCACAGGTACCTCAGGTCTGTGTGTGTCTGTCGTGTGCACAGGTACCTCAGGTCTGTGTGTGTCTGTCGTGTTCACAGGTACCTCAGGTCTGTGTGTGTCTGTCGTGTGCACAGGTACCTCAGGTCTGTGTGTGTCTGTCGTGTGCACAGGTACCTCAGGTCTGTGTGTGTCTGGGCAGACCAGACATCTGCCTGGCTTGGTCATCCCGTCTTGCCTGGAGCGAGCCCACAACATGCCCACGTCAGCATCACGACACTTGACCTCCTCCTGGCTTGTGTCTTGTCTTCACTACACCGTCGTGGCTGATCTCGATTTGTATCACTAGATTCACGAAGTGACGGGATCCATGTTTGATGTCACTGTACAACGTTGTTCATAACTTGTGAAAGTGCTTCCGGTTTGCGTGCACACACACACACACACACACACACACACACACACACACACACACCGCCTGCTACACCTCAAGCGAAGCTTCACTTTCTGAGAGTGTGTTGTCATCATCATCAGTTGGTAGTGAAGATCAGCTCAATAATGTCGAGGAATTTCTCCTTCTAAATGGACTTCATCATTCCCCTCCTGAATAAGAAAGGTCACATTCGTTCACATCCATTCCCTGGCTATCATGTGTAGTGTACCGAAACCACAGCTCCCTATCTACATTCAGGCCCCACAGAACTTTCCATGGTTTACCCCAGACGCTTCACATGCCCTAGTTCAATTCATTGACAGCACGTCAACCCCGGTATACCACATCGTCCCATTCACTCTGTACGTGCACAGGTGAAAGGGGGTTGCCATTTCATGTGTGGCGGGGTGGCGATGAGAGTGGATGAAGGCAGCAAGTATGAATATGTACCTGTGTATATATGTATATGTCTGTGTGTGTATATGTATGTATACGTTGAAATTTATAGGTATGTATATGTGCGTGTGTGGGTGTTTATGTATATACATGTGTATGTGGGTGGGTTGGGCCATTATTTCATGTTTCCTTGCGCCACCTCGCTAACGCGGGAGACAGCGACAAAGTATAATATATATATATATATATATATATATATATATATATATATATATATATATATATATATATATATATATATATAGAGAGAGAGAGAGAGAGAGAGAGAGAGAGAGAGAGAGAGAGAGTTGATAGAGATGCTCTGTGCAAGGTATTAAGTATATATGGTGTGGGAGGCAAGTTGTTCGAAGCAGTGAAAAGTTTTTATCGAGGATGTATGACATGTGTAGGTGTAGGAAGAGAGGAAAGTGATTGGTTCTCAGTGAATGTAGGTTTGCGGCAGGGGTGTGTGATGTCTCCATGGTTGTTTAATTTGTTTATGGATGGGGTTGTTAGGGAGGTAAATGCAAGAGTTTTGGAAAGAGGGGCAAGTATGAAGTCTGTTGGGGATGAGAGAGCTTGGGAAGTGAGTCAGTTGTTGTTCGCTGATGATACAGCGCTGGTGGCTGATTCATGTGAGAAACTGCAGAAGCTGGTGACTGAGTTTGGTAAAGTGTGTGAAAGAAGAAAGTTAAGAGTAAATGTAAATAAGAGCAAGGTTATTAGGTACAGTAGGGTTGAGGGTCAAGTCAACTGGGAGGTAAGTTTGAATGGAGAAAATCTGGAGGAAGTAAAGTGTTTTAGATATCTGGGAGTGGATCTGGCAGCGGATGGAACCATGGAAGCGGAAGTGGATCATAGGGTGGGGGAGGGGGCGAAAATCCTGGGAGCCTTGAAGAATGTGTGGAAGTCGAGAACATTATCTCGGAAAGCAAAAATGGGTATGTTTGAAGGAATAGTGGTTCCAACAATGTTGTATGGTTGCGAGGCGTGGGCTATGGATAGAGTTGTGCGCAGGAGGATGGATGTGCTGGAAATGAGATGTTTGAGGACAATGTGTGGTGTGAGGTGGTTTGATCGAGTAAGAAATGTAAGGGTAAGAGAGATATGTGGAAATAAAAAGAGCGTGGTTGAGAGAGCAGAAGAGGGTGTTTTGAAATGGTTTGGGCACATGGAGAGAATGAGTGAGGAAAGATTGACCAAGAGGATATATGTGTCGGAGGTGGAGGGAACGAGGAGAAGTGGGAGACCAAATTGGAGGTGGAAAGATGGAGTGAAAAAGATTTTGTGTGATCGGGGCCTGAACATGCAGGAGGGTGAAAGGAGGGCAAGGAATAGAGTGAATTGGATCGATGTGGTATACCGGGGTTGACGTGCTGTCAGTGGATTGAATCAGGGCATGTGGAGCGTCTGGGGTAAACCATGGAAAGCTGTGTAGGTATGTATATTTGCGTGTGTGGACGTATGTATATACATGTGTATGGGGGGGGGTTGGGCCATTTCTTTCGTCTGTTTCCTTGCGCTACCTCGCAAACGCGGGAGACAGCGACAAAGCAAAAAAAAAAAAAATATATATATATATATTTTTTTTTTTTTTTTTTTTTTATACTTTGTCGCTGTCTCCCGCGTTTGCGAGGTAGCGCAAGGAAACAGACGAAAGAAATGGCCCAACCCCCCCCCCCCCCATACACATGTATATACATACGTCCACACACGCACATATACATACCTACACAGCTTTCCATGGTTTACCCCAGACGCTTCACATGTCTTGATTCAATCCACTGACAGCACGTCAACCCCGGTATACCACATTGCTCCAATTCACTCTATTCCTTGCCCTCCTTTCACCCTCCTGCAAGTTCAGGCCCCGATCACACAAAATCTTTTTCACTCCATCTTTCCACCTCCAATTTGGTCTCCCTCTTCTCCTCGTTCCCTCCACCTCCGACACATATATCCTCTTGGTCAACCTTTCCTCACTCATTCTCTCTATGTGCCCAAACCATTTCAAAACACCCTCTTCTGCTCTCTCAACCACGCTCTTTTTATTTCCACACATCTCTCTTACCCTTACGTTACTTACTCGATCAAACCACCTCACACCACACATTGTCCTCAAACATCTCATTTCCAGCACATCCATCCTCCTGCGCACAACTCTATCCATAGCCCACGCCTCGCAACCATACAACATTGTTGGAACCACTATTCCTTCAAACATACCCATTTTTGCTTTCCGAGATAATGTTCTCGACTTCCACACATTCTTCAAGGCTCCCAGAATTTTCGCCCCCTCCCCCACCCTATGGTCCAATTCTGCTTCCATGGTTCCATCCGCTGCCAGATCCACTCCCAGATATCTAAAACACTTCACTTCCTCCAGTTTTTCTCCATTCAAACTCACCTCCCAATTTACTTGACCCTCAACCCTACTGTACCTAATGACCTTGCTCTTATTCACATTTACTCTTAACTTTCTTCTTCCACACACTTTACCAAACTCCGTCACCAGCTTCTGCAGTTTCTCACATGAATCAGCCACCAGCGCTGTATCATCAGCGAACAACAACTGACTCACTTCCCAAGCTCTCTCATCCCCAACAGACTTCATACTTGCCCCTCTTTCCAAAACTCTTGCCTTTACCTCCCTAACAACCCCATCCATAAACAAATTAAACAACCATGGAGACATCACACACCCCTGCCGCAAACCTACATTCACTGAGAACCAATCACTTTCCTCTCTTCCTACACGTACACATGCCTTACATCCTCGATAAAAACTTTTCACTGCTTCTAACAACTTGCCTCCCACACCATATATTCTTAATACCTTCCACAGAGCATCTCTATCAACTCTATCATATGCCTTCTCCAGATCCATAAATGCTACATACAAATCCATTTGCTTTTCTAAGTATTTCTCACATACATTCTTCAAAGCAAACACCTGATCCACACATCCTCTACCACTTCTGAAACCACACTGCTCTTCCCCAATCTGATGCTCTGTACATGCCTTCACCCTCTCAATCAATACCCTCCCATATAATTTACCAGGAATACTCAACAAACTTATACCTCTGTAATTTGAGCACTCACTTTTATCCCCTTTGCCTTTGTACAATGGCACTATGCAAGCATTCCTCCAATCCTCAGGCACCTCACCATGAGTCATACATACATTAAATAACCTTACCAACCAGTCAACAATACAGTCACCCCCTTTTTTAATAAATTCCACTGCAATACCATCCAAGCCTGCTGCCTTGCCGGCTTTCATCTTCCGCAAAGCTTTCACTACCTCTTCTCTGTTTACCAAATTGTTTTCCCTAACCCTCTCACTTTGCACACCACCTCGACCAAAACACCCTATATCTGCCACTCTATCATCAGACACATTCAACAAACCTTCAAAATACTCACTCCATCTCCTTCCCACATCACCACTACTTGTTATCACCTCCCCATTTGCGCCCTTCACTAAAGTTCCCATTTGCTCCCTTGTCTTACGCACTTTATTTACCTCCTTCCAGAACATCTTTATATATATATATATATATATATATATATATATATATATATATATATATATATATATATATATATATATATATATATATATATATATATATATATATATATATATATATTTTCTTTTTTCTTTTAAACTATTCGCCATTTCCCGCGTTAGCGAGGTAGCGTTAGGAACAGAGAACTGGGCCTTTTTTTGAATATCCTCACCTGGCCCCCTCTGTTCCTTCTTTTGGAAAATTTAAAAAAAAAACGAGAGGGGAGGATTTCCAGCCCCCCGCTCCCTCCCCTTTTAGTCGCCTTCTACGACACGCAGGGAATACGTGGGAAGTATTCTTAATCCCCTATCCCCAGGGATAATATATATATATATATATATATATATATATATATATATATATATATATATATATATATATATATTATTGTTACTAAGTCTCTATTTGCCGTGTCAGCGAGGTAGCGCAAGGCAACAGACGAGGAATGGCCCAACATACCCACTTGGACAATCACATGTTTACCAAATGGCGTCCTAGCTTCGTCTCCTCGATGTATATCAACTGACTGTTATATTTCTCTCTTGTGTCTCCCCTGATGATGTGATTATTACACGAAAGTGCACTTGGGAACTTATCGTGTTTCATTTTTCCCGTGGACTCATAGGAATATCTTGATCACGCGCAAAATTATGATCCTTTCCAACATATATATAAATAAACGCCCATACACGCACATATACATACATATACATATCAGCGTATGCATATATATACATACACAGACATATACATATATACACATGTACATACATACACAGACATATACATATATACACATGTACATATTCATACATCTCGTAGCCACCCCGCCACACATGAAGTAGCATCCCCTCTCCACCCCCCACCCTCCAGCGAGGTAGCGCTAGGAAAAGACAACAAAGACCACATTCGTTCACAGTCTCTAGCTGTCATGTGTAATGCACCGAAACCACAGCTCCCTTTCCACATCCAGGCTCCACAAAACTTTCCATGGTTTACCCCAGACGCTTCACATGCCCTGGTTCAATCCATTGACAGCACGTCAACCCCGGTATACCACATCGTTCCAATTCACTCTATTCCTTGCCCTCCTTTCACCCTCCTGCATGTTCAGGCCCCGATCACACAAAATCTTTTTCACTCCATCTTTCCACCTCCAATTTGGTCTCCCACTTCTCCTCGTTCCCTTCACCTCCGACACATATATCCTCTTGGTCAATCTTTCCTCACTCATCCTCTCCATGTGCCCAAACCATTTCAAAACACCCTCTTCTGCTCTCTCAACCACGCTCTTTTTATTTCCACACATCTCTCTTACCCTTACATTACTTACTCGATCAAACCACCTCACACCACATATTGTCCTCAAACATCTCATTTCCAGCACATCCATCCTCCTCCGCCCAGTACCTGGCTGGTGGTACACGGGCCCAGTACCTGGCTGGTGGTACACGGGCCCCAGTACCTGGCTGGTGGTACACGGGCCCCAGTACCTGGCAGGTGGTACACGGGCCCCAGTACCTGGCTGGTGGTACACGGGCCCCAGTACCTGGCAGGTGGTACACGGGCCCCAGTACCTGGCTGGTGGTACACGGGCCCAGTACCTGGCTGGTGGTACACGGGCCCCAGTACCTGGCTGGTGGTACACGGGCCCCAGTACCTGGCTGGTGGTACACGGGCCCCAGTACCTGGCTGGTGGTACACGGGCCCCAGTACCTGGCTGGTGGTACACGGGCCCCAGTACCTGGCTGGTGGTACACGGGCCCCAATACCTGGCTGGTGGTACACGGGCCCCAGTACCTGGCTGGTGGTACACGGGCCCCAGTACCTGGCTGGTGGTACACGGGCCCCAATACCTGGCTGGTGGTACACGGGCCCCAGTACCTGGCTGGTGGTACACGGGCCCCAGTACCTGGCTGGCGGTACACGGGCCCAGTGCCTGGCTGGTGGTACACGGGCCCAGTACCTGGCTGGTGGTACACGGGCCCCAGTACCTGGCTGGTGGTACACGGGCCCCAGTACCTGGCTGGTGGTACACGGGCCCCAGTACCTGGCTGGTGGTACACGGGCCCAGTACCTGGTTGGTGGTACACGGGCCCAGTACCTGGCTGGTGGTACACGGGCCCAGTACCTGGCTGGTGGTACACGGGCCCAGTACCTGGCTGGTGGTACACGGGCCCAGTACCTGGCTGGTGGTACACGGGCCCAGTACCTGGCTGGTGGTACACGGGACCCAGTACCTGGCTGGTGGTACACGGGCCCAGTACCTGGCTGGTGGTACACGGGCCCCAGTACCTGGCTGGTGGTACACGGACCCCAGTACCTGGCTGGTGGTACACGGACCCCAGTACCTGGCTGGTGGTACACGGACCCCAGTACCTGGCTGGTGGTACACGGACCCCAGTACCTGGCTGGTGGTACACGGGCCCCAGTACCTGGCTGGTGGTACACGGGCCCAGTACCTGGCTGGTGGTACACGGACCCCAGGGGAGGCCAGCGTGCTTGACCTTCGCTAGCCAGCGACCCGCTCAACCATCATGGTCCGCGCGCGCGCAAGTCCAGAACTGGTTTTGTCTGGTCGGTGTAGCCAGAGGGCGCGTCTCCCTCATGACGTCTCCTCATGACAACGTCTCCCTCATGACCTCTCCTCATGACAACGGTGACAGCAGTAGTGATGTAGGAGCATCAACTATTGACGCCTCACCCGCTTGTCTCTTCCTCTGGTCGATGTTTACAGCCAACAACTTAATGTCTGGAATCCAGCCACTGGTGGGCGGGAGGCACTACGCTGGTGGCTGGCTGGTGGCTGGCTGGTGGCTGGCTGGGTGGCTGGCTGAGTGGCTGGTGGCTGGGTGGCTGGCTGAGTGGCTGGTGGCTGGGTGGCTGGCTGACTGGTGGCTGGCTGGGTGGCTGGCTGGGTGGCTGGCTGGGTGGCTGGCTGAGTGGCTGGTGGCTGGGTGGCTGGCTGGCTGGTGGCTGGCTGGGTGGCTGGCTGAGTGGCTGGTGGCTGGGTGGCTGGTGGCTGGCTCCTGTCAAGCCAGTGCAGCGAGGCGCCTCCCTCCCCTCTGCTGGTGTCCTTGGCTCGCTATCCCCTGATGGCGCACCATGACCACCAGGCGCAGGTGCGCGCCCGTGCTGCTACACACACTCTGCTGTACCGCCACACACCAGGCGCAGGTGCGCGCCCGTGCTGCTCCACACACTCTGCTGTACCGCCACACACCAGGCGCAGGTGCGCGCCCGTGCTGCTTCACACACTCTGCTATACCGCCACACACCAGGCGCAGGTGCGAGGCCGTGCTGCTCCACACACTCTGCTGTACCGCCACACACCAGGCGCAGGTGCGCGCCCGTACTGCTTCACACACTCTGCTATACCGCCACACACCAGGCGCAGGTGCGAGGCCGTGCTGCTCCACACACTCTGCTGTACCGCCACACACCAGGCGCAGGTGCGCGCCCGTACTGCTTCACACACTCTGCTATACCGCCACACACCAGGCGCAGGTGCGAGGCCGTGCTGCTCCACACACTCTGCTGTACCGCCACACACCAGGCGCAGGTGCGCCCGTACTGCTCCACACACTCTGCTGTACCGCCACACACCAGGCGCAGGTGCGCGCCCGTGCTGCTCCACACACTCTGCTGTACCGCCACACACCAGACGCAGGTGCGCCCGTACTGCTCCACACACTCTGCTGTACCGCCACACACCAGGCGCAGGTGCGCGCCCGTGATGCTCCACACACTCTGCTGTACCGCCACACACCAGACGCAGGTGCGCCCGTGCTGCTCCACACACTCTGCTGTACCGCCACACACCAGGCGCAGGTGCGCGCCCGCGCTGCTCCACACACTCTGCTGTACCGCCACACACCAGGCGCAGGTGCGCGTCCGTACTGCTCCACACACTCTGCTGTACCGCCACACACCAGGCGCAGGTGCGCGCCCGTGCTGCTCCACACACTCTGCTGTACCGCCACACACCAGGCGCAGGTGCGCGTCCGTACTGCTCCACACACTCTGCTGTACCGCCACACACCAGGCGCAGGTGCGCCCGTGCTGCTCCACACACTCTGCTGTACCACCACACACCAGGCGCAGGTGCGCCCATGCTGCTCCACACACTCTGCTGTACCGCCACACACCAGGCGCAGGTGCGAGGCCGTGCTGCTCCACACACTCTGCTGTACCGCCACACACCAGGCGCAGGTGCGCGCCCGTGCTGCTCCACAGACTCTGCTGTACCGCCACACACCAGGCGCAGGTGCGCGCCCGTGCTGCTCCACACACTCTGCTGTACCGCCACACACCAAGCGTAGGTGCGCGCCCGTGCTGCTCCACACACTCTGCTGTACCGCCACACACCAGGCGCAGGTGCGCCCGTGCTGCTCCACACACTCTGCTGTACCGCCACACACCAGGCGCAGGTGCGCCCGTGCTGCTCCACACACTCTGTTGTACCGCCACACACCAGGCGCAGGTGCGCGCCCGTGCTGCTCCACACACTCTGCTGTACCGCCACACACCAGGCGTAGGTGCGCGCCCGTGCTGCTCCACACACTCTGCTGTATCGCCACACACCAGGCGCAGGTGCGCGCCCGTGCTGCTTCACACACTCTGCTTGTGGCTGGCTGGCTGGCTGGCCACACGGGCGTCGTGCAGCGTTGGTGATGATGGACGATCACAACAGACGACCAACTTACACACTCCAACCATGACGGTACACACAACACCTCTCTCTCTCTCTCTCTCTCTCTCTCTCTCTCTCTCTCTCTCTCTCTCTCTCT
Source organism: Panulirus ornatus (assembly GCF_036320965.1). Taxonomy (NCBI): domain Eukaryota; kingdom Metazoa; phylum Arthropoda; class Malacostraca; order Decapoda; family Palinuridae; genus Panulirus; species Panulirus ornatus. The sequence goes on along the minus strand of NC_092266.1, from coordinate 8,740,536 downwards.
CTCTCTCTCTCTCTCTCTCTCTCTCTCTCTCTCTCTCTTATCCCTAAACAATCAACTCAGCTGATAACTTTGAGTTATAATAGTATCACGTGTTGTTGTTCTTGTTGTTCTTGTTGTTATATCTTCCCTGTGGTTAGGGGAGAAAGAATACTTCCCACGCATTCCTTACGTGTACAAGGCGACTAAAGGGGACGGGAGCGGGGGGGGGGGCTGGAAACCCTCCCCTCCTTGTATTTTAACTTTCTAAAAGGGGAAACAGAAGAAGGAGTCACGCGGGGAGTGCTCATCCTCCTCGTAGACTCAGATTGGGGTGTCTAAATGTGTGTGGATGTAACCAAGATGAGAAAAAAGGAGAGATAGGTAGTATGTTTGAGGAAAGGAACCTGGATGTTTTGGCTCTGAGTGAAACGAAGCTCAAGGGTAAAGGGGAAGAGTGGTTTGGGAATGTCTTGGAAGTAAAGTCAGGGGTTAGTGAGAGGACAAGAGCAAGGGAAGGAGTAGCACTATTCCTGAAACAGGAGTTGTGGGAGTATGTGATAGAGTGTAATAAAGTAAACTCTAGATTAATATGGGTAAAACTTAAAGTGGATGGAAAGAGATGGATGATTATTGGTGCATATGCACCTGGGCTTGAGAAGAAAGATCATGAGAGGCAAGTGTTTTGGGAGCAGCTGAATGAGTGTGTTAGTGGTTTTGATGCACGAGACCGGGTTATAGTGACGGGTGATTTGAATGCAAAGGTGAGTAATGTGGCAGTTGAGGGAATAATTGGTATACATGGGGTGTTCAGTGTTGTAAATGGAAATGGTGAAGAGCTTGTAGATTTATGTGCTGAAAAAGGACTGGTGATTGGGAATACCTGGTTTAAAAAGAGAGATATACATAAGTATACGCATGTAAGTAGAAGAGATGTCCAGAGAGCGTTATTGGATTACGTGTTAATTGATAGGCGCGCGAAAGAGAGACTTTTGGATGTTAATGTGCTGAGAGGTGCAACTGGAGGGATGTCTGATCATTATCTTGTGGAGGCGAAGGTGAAGATTTGTAGAGGTTTTCAGAAGAGAAGAGAGAATGTTGGGGTGAAGAGAGTGGTGAGAGTAAGAGAGCTTGGGAAGGAGACTTGTGTAAGGAAGTACCAGGAGGGACTGAGTACAGAATGGAAAAAGGTGAGAACAAAGGAGGTGAGGGGAGTGGGGGAGGAATGAGATGTATTTAGGGAAGCAGTGATGGCTTGTGCAAAAGATGCTTGTGGCATGAGAAGCGTGAGAGGTGGGCAGATTAGAAAGGGTAGTGAGTGGTGGAATGAAGAAATTAAATTATTAGTGAAAGAGAAGAGAGAGGCATTTGGACGATTTTGCAGGGGAACAATGCAAATGAGTGGGAGATGTATAAAAGAAAGAGGCAGGAGGTCAAGAGAAAGGTGCAAGAGGTGAAAAAGAGGGCAAATGAGAGTTGGGGTGAGAGTGTATCATTAAATTTTAGGGAGAAGGCATATGATAGAGTTGATAGAGATGCTCTGTGGAAGGTATTAAGAATATATGGTGTAGGATGCAAGTTGTGTGTGGCGAGGTGGCGATGGGAATGAATAAAGGCAGACAGTATTAATCATGTACATGTGTATATATGTATATGTCTGTGTGTGTATATATATGTGTACGTTGAGATGTATAGGTATGTATATTTGCGTGTGTGGACGTGTATGTAAAATACATGTGTATGTTCTTCATGTTTCTATAGTTTTCATTCTTTAGTTTC